>NC_089777.1:42962607-43027607 GCF_040412425.1 Macrobrachium rosenbergii | reverse complement strand
TCTGACAATCTTTCTTTACAAACATCAACACAAAATCCTAATGTAATTGCACTGGAACCTTATGCTCCAGTACAAAACAAACCCAAAGCAAGTAAATATCGTCTTGACCCAACCTTGACTCTGGGAGTGTAAGTTGGTCAAGGTTTCTAACCTTAGAAACGGAACGGAAAATTCCAGCCCTAAAGTTAGAAAACTACCTATTAAACAAACATTCAACGACAGAAATGTCGTTTAGACAGATAAGAGAAAAAACAAAAGAGTCAGTCTGAGGACTATTTGTCTTTAACAACAATAGATAATATAAATGTAAAAATTAAAAAAACATGACACTATGAATAGCATTCAGGATACCATTGTGCTTCCTGAGAGCAGTGACGAACCAATCGAAAAGAATATTCTCTTGGACTCTCTTAAAGAAAAAGATATCCAAGAGTCCAAGATTGTGAGATATATAATATACCGAGTAAACAAAAAAGACATGATGTTAAAAATCACAAAAATATTTTTAAGGGTCAAGATCTACCCCAAAAAATAAAAGATTTAGGTCAAAACAGAGAAACAAGGTCTTATGCCCCAAAGCCACTACAGTGTCAAAACTGTAGTAAATATGGACAAGCAAAAAAATATTGTCGAAACGAACCTGTATGTGCGTATTGTGGATCTGGAGAACATGCCACACAATGGAACTGCAGCGAACCAAAATGTATAGACTGTGGGGAGAAACATCATGCAAGATCCAAAGAATGCATATTACATGTACAACACGGAACTGAAAATGCTACAAGAACGAACAGGATGTCTATTAGAGAGGCTAAATTAGAATTGAAAGTGAGAGGAATTCAAGATCCTGCTAAGAAACTTACATATGCCTCGACAACAAGAACTAATAATGAAACAAAAATACATATAGATAGAAGTAACAAAACGCTGGAAAATAAATCTCAAGAAGAAAATAATGCTTTGCAGAAAAAAATAAAATGGTAAAGAATCAAGAAACAGGCACAAAGGATATGGGTAACATTTTATCCAACTCTTTTGAAATGTTAATGCAAATAGCACAAGATGATGATACTACTGCAGAAGAAACAGAGGAAAGTCGTGATGGAGTGGAAATTAAAGATAAAAAAAAGGCCTTTGGAGAGAACACCACCCAAAACGAAAAAACCAACTATAATTAGAGCAACATCGGTTAAACCAGAGACAAAGGATATAAAGAAAAACAAAAACACACTGAGAATATACTTTTATTGCCTAAAATAATAGTAAAACCTGTCGATACAGATATCCAAAACAATGAAGTTAAAGATAACAATGATTATGTCAAGGAAGAAGAGATTACTCCATCACCAATAACTGGTACAAGAACAAATGAAACAAGGAATGTACATGAAAACACACGTGGGTGCAATGACTGTTTTGTAGAATTATGCAATAATAACAAAAACATAACAAAGATGGTTTAACAAACATTACAAGAAATTTTACGAAATATAGAAAAAAAGAAACCGCAGATTTGTGTACCCATGAAAAAGGTGGTATGTGCATTGAGCACTTAGTATATTATAAAGAAAAACAAATGAATGTCGTGAGTAAATTATCAGAAAAATCCAAGTTGTTAATACAAAAAAGAGAGCAGAACTCGACCGCTATAATAAAATATTTTCAATAGTTATATTATACAATGAAACGTAAATGGTCTACAGACCAGATTACATCCAGGAGAAATACAACGATTACTAAAAGAATATGAATTAATGCTATTATGTTTACAACATCCCAACAAAACAATATCAACAATAGGTAAATATACCTTAGCATCAACATCACGACAGGAAGAAGGAAATTTAGGTACAGCCATATACAGTATGTACATACCGAAGTAGTTCATGACATAGTACCTGTAAACATTACTGTACTGACTTACAAATATCAGGTATTAAAATCCGAATAAAAAACGATAATTATGTCATTTATAATTTATACAACCAACCTAATAAAAACTGACAAACCTAAAAAAATTACTTGATAATGCCAAGGAACCTACATTAACAGTAGGTGATTTTATGCTCACAACCCGATGTGGGACTGTAATTGTAGAGACTCAAATAGAGCAGGAAGTTAAATAGAAGAATTCATAGATTCATATGACATGTGCTGTATAAATGATAACGAAATCAGCACATATTTTTCTAAAACAAATAAAACATTTTCCTCAATCGACTTAATTCTATGTACAACAAACATAGTAGACAGATTGGATTGGAATACAGTTGACGACTTTCATACAAGTGATCATTTCCCAATATTAATTTCTTTATTACAAAATAATCCTACCAAGCATGTCCCTGAATATAACATTTATAAAGCAGATTGGGAGCAATATGAATTCCACACTAGGAATATCCCACCACTTGAATATTTAAAAGACCACAATGAAACTAATAAACTTCTTGTTGATTTCATTAAAAATGCTGGTGATAAAGCAATACCAAAATCAAAATCTCGCCCAACAAAACACAGAGTCCAATGGTGGTCTGAAAAACTAACAGAATTAATCAAAATAGAACACCAAATTGGAAGACAATTATATCATTTGGATAGAAAGTTCAGTAAAACAAATAAAACATTAGCAATATTAGAAGAAAATTTACAAAATCTGACCATATTATTATTAGAAATTAATACCTTAAAACCTCTATATAACAAAATGTCTGAAAAATTTAAAAGAGAAGTAATTCGACGAAGAATCATTTCATGAAGGAAATATGTATCAGATCTCTCTAATAATACTCCCATACAAAAAATATGGGAAAAATTCAGGAAAATAAATGGCATCCATGTTAAACCACCTAGACATGCCATAATAAAAGATGGTAAAAGAATATCTGATCCAAAAGAAATAAGTTATGTTATAGGAGAAAATTTAGCAAAAGTAAGTAGTGACAAAAATTTAGATGAGCATTTCTGTACAAAGGAAAGTAGCGTAGAAATAATAGCAAATTTTGAAACAATAGAAGATATATATTACAATAGAAAATTTAATATGGAAGAATTGGAATTTGCTCTGTTGAACACCAATAAATCTGCCCCTGGAGGTGACAGAATTTGTTTTGAAACGATCTGCCATTTATAACCACTTATGGCTTCGAAATTTATTTACTGATGAATGGCGTAAAGTTATAATTATTCCTATCCCCAAACCTGGAAAAGAATCCATTAATGTAAACAATTACAGACCAATTTATTTAACAAGTTGTTTATGCAGATTACTAGAGAAAATGGTAAATGCTCGACTAACATGGCACATACGAGAAAATAAAATTTTAACTCCCACTCAATTTGGGTCACAGTGTAACAGATCTACGCTGGATTCTCTGTCTGACTTAGAAGACCACATACGAAGAGGATTTGAACGAAGGCAAATTACTATAGCTGTCTTTTTTGACAATGAAAAGGCATATGATACTACAAAGAGATATGCAATACTAAAAACGCTACATAAAAACGGCATCCGTGGACATTTACCCAGGTTTATCCAAAACTTCCCGACAAATCGCACTTTTCAAGTGAGAATTTATGATGCATTGTCAAGTACATTTCCACTTGAAAATGGTGTTCCACAAGGAAGCGTCCTTAGTGGCACACTGTTTACTTTAGCAATAAATGATATCAGTAATAATCTACTTACGGAATTAAAAGTAACTTGTATATGGATGATTTTGCCATATATTATTCCGCATCTCGAATAAAACATGCAGAGTGAATCTTTAATAAAACTATAATAAAAATAGATGAATGGGCCTCATCTGTAGGCTTCAAATTTTCTATACAAAATACTCAAGCAGTAATGTTTTATAAAAATAAAAAGTGGAAAAAAGGTTGAAGAAATAGATTTAAAACCAGAATTCATTCCATACCAATTGGCCAAACAGTAAAATTTTTGGGATTAGTATTTGATACTCACTTGAACTGGAAAGCCCACATAACATACATGAAATCAAAATGTAAAAGAGCATTAAACCTAATTAAAAAACTATCGAACACTACTTGGGGAGCCGATAGACGTATCCTTACTGTACTGTATAAAGCATCAGTGCTGTCTATCATTGATTATGGAAGTGAAATATATGGCTCGGCATCAAATGCAACTCTGAAAACGTTGGACTCAGTTCATAATGGAAGCCTTAGAATATGTTCAGGATCTTTTCATCACCAGCGTCTACTTTACAAGTTGAATGTGGTGAACAACAAAAAATTATTTGGATTAAGAGATGTGTTTATAACCAATCATCGACCTCCTTTCCCAATTAGCTAGAAGATTGTATGGGTCGCTAAATATAAATATACAATTACCTTTAATATTAAAATTACCTCCTCCTTGGACAATGAATGAAATGAGAATTTGTACACACTTAAAACATTCATCAAAAAGTTATTCATATACCCCAGAACACCATAGACAACATACAGTAGAGCATATAATCCGAAAAGGTTCACATTACGCAATATACACCGACGGATCTAAGTCGCAATACGAAGTGGGATATGCTGCAGTATCCCCAGACAAAAGGTATCAGTTCTCTCTACCACATAATGCCTCAGTATTTACAACTGAATTATGTGCAATAGCATTAGCCATAAAAATAATTAGAGAAGCATTATGTAATAATTTTGTGATTTATAGCGACTCCAGAAGCTCTATAGAAGCTATTCAAAGCTATAATAAAAAAATGATATTGTACAACAAATTGAGTTTTCACTTCATAAATTGCATAATAATAGAAAAAATATTGAAATATGTTGGATCCCTGCCCATGTCGGCATAAAGGAAATGAAAAGGTTGATAAAGCAGCTAAAGAAGCAGTCCACATGACAAGAGCAAATGTAGACATCTCTATTAGTGACTAAATAAGATATGCAGTATATAAAAATAATCATTGTAAGTAAATGGCAAAATATATGGAATGAAGAACCTGAAAATAATAAATTAAAACAGATAAAATCCAGTGTCGGAAAATGGAGTTCGTCATATCAGAGGGAGAGAGAGACACACACAAGTAATTCTGACGCGTCTTTGATTAGGCCATACTCGTTTGACACATGGACACTTAATGAACAGTCCATGTGGCCCTCCTCCCAAATGCCCAGATTGCAAAGTGTTGATAACAGTCAAATATGTATTGTGTGAATGTCCAAAATATCGCTTGCAGCGAATATCAAATTTTGGAAATAGATCAAAGGAGGAAATTTTGTCAGAATCTCCTACATTTTCAGTAATACCGATTTTAATGTTCATGAGGAGCTGTGATTTAATTGGTAAAAAAATAAAAAGTAAATAATAGAAATACGAAAAACCTTAGGGATCTAATGAATTTTAAAACAACTGAATTTTAATAAATTTTAAATTTTTATATACCTTTTTAGTTAGTATATATGGAAACATGAGTATAAATATATTTATTGTGTGAGTATGTTCCAGTATGAGAGCGTGTGCTTTTGTGCAGTTTTTAATTTAATTTCCATTCATTCACCACCATATCAAATGACCTATTTGGTCCCAGTGCTAGGCTTCTAGCCTAGACCTGTCATTTCATCCAAATCCTTCGGGCCAGCCCTATGAGAGCTGATAGTCAGCTCAGTTGTCTGGTTAAACTGTTTTAATAATAATAATGATACATTCATTTAGCATGACTGAGCAGGTACACGTGAACCGGAACTTTTGAGACAATATTAAGCAACAGAAACTCCAGAGTAACAATGGTTTTCACAGAAAGTGTATAAGACTTGGTGCATATTTCAAGTTAAAGGAAACGTGAATTGCGCCATGGAACTGTATTACACAATTAATATTCTCACCTGATGCCCATTCCCTTATCGTACTCTACTTCGAGACATGACTCATCGAAAAGATGAGAGAGAGAGAGAGAGAGAGAGAGAGAGAGAGAGAGAGAGAGAGAGAGAGAGAGAGAGTGTAGGGTAGGTGTTTGAGTGTGTGAAACAATATAAGAATTCCATATACCACTAATGTTACTACTACTACCAACATCTGAGTCTTCATTCATAAAGTATATGGGCGGGGTGTCTAGTAAAGTACGTCATAATACAGTATCAATGAATGGGAGGGCCTCCAGTGATGACGCTTTACTATTCTCTATCTACGAGCCTGCTAGATTTAGCTAAGTTTCCCTTTAAATTTCTTTGATTTACTCTGATAAGCACTTTAATTGTCCACATTAGACATCACTGCATATTTTTGCCAATTAGGCTGTGGCTTCAAATAGCTATTTCCAATATACGATCCATATCCAATGCTTTGTCAAGATTTTATCGACGAAAATCAATTAAGACACGGCCCTGAAATGCATAGTAGATGATCGTAACAATAGTTCCTTTTTCATCAGAAGTTAACTGTTTAGTTACAGCATTTTGACTAACACCTCTCAGGTGCCGTATTACGTTACTCGAACCCAAAAATTCAATTTATGAATTGTCGGCACCACTGACCGGAAAGACAAACACAAAAGATTACTTTAAACTATTAATAAAAGAAGATTAACTTTACAAAGCAATTGGCAGTTAAAATTTACTTTAGCATAAAATCACTGATGCAAATTAAGAAAAGTTCGTCCAATGATGAAAGACTAAAACTCTGCTAAAAAACTAAGACTTTTAGCCCTAAGGAAGTCCAGTCCTCATCTACAGCACATGTCAGTGGGAGCAGCGCACAGTCCTAGATAACACCACCCCTGGAAATCCATAAAAAGGTATTTAGTATTAAGGTTGAAAATGTTTGCACTTAACCAGGGAGCTAAAAGGACTGAACTTTCTATGCTTCCACAGACAAGAATGAAGATTGTGAAAAATTATGAAAAAATTGCAGAAAGAGGGGAAAATTACTGATGGAGATTGTGAATACAGAAAAAAAGTCAATCGACAAAGACGTAAGAAAAGGAAGGAAACTATGCACGAGCAACATGCCAGAAAACCATGAGATTACGTAGGTCATTACACGAATCTTTTCCCTACTAAGGAAGGTTACTTACCTACAGTATTCTTGGCGGGAGGCTTGCCTGAACAAGTATGACCGACTGAGTTCATTAAAAATCGCTGCTCAGAAAATGAAAATGCAAGTGAAGGTGCTACGCGAAAAAAATCATGCAAAACTGCAAAAGGCTGGTCTTTGCCAGAGGTAATCGTAATAATTAATATTTACACATACTCTCATAAAACTTCCTATATACAGATACAGAATCAGAACTGATATATAACAGTTATGCGTTATACTTGATCTTGACCACGCGTTATGCTTATTTGACTACCTTATGTTCAGAACGGTCCAAATTTTGCTTTGCTTTGGTTTACTTACTTTGCTTTACTACGAATGTTTGCTGAATGCATGACCACCTTCATGTTTTTAATATGATTTTATACATATGGTGCCCTGAACTTCGGTTGACAATTATGGTTCTGCTTAATTTTTTTAACAGCAAATTAAAATAAAGTACATCCACATATGCAACAAATGAAGCCATGAAATGTACATGATAACCACAGCTGAAAGTCTTCCATTATCTGATACGCAATATAATAGAAATCAGATGCAATTACATTACTGGTCGTGGAGCATACTTAGTGTGGAATATTTCATACAGTTCGTTTATACACTTATGACAGTTCCGCGGTTTAAACAGGTTTAATTTCTTGTTAGGAACAGAACACAATATAGAATTTGGGCCAATGGCCAAGCGCTGGGACCTGTGAGGTTATTCAACGCTGAAAGGGAAATTGACAGTAAGAAGGTTTGAAAGGTGTAACAGAAGGAAAACCGTTCAGCTGCACTATGAAACAACTGTTAGAGAGGGTGGAAACGTCAGATGGAAGAAAGAGAATGTGAATGGAGGTGCAGTCAAAGGACTGAAAGAGGTTGCAGCTTGAGGCCAAAGGGACGCTGCAAAGACCATTAAGTAAATGCCTACAGTGCACCACGTTCCGCGGTTTTGGAGGTAATTTCAATGACGGCAACACAATATAAATTTAGGCCCCAAGCGCTACCTGTGAGGTTATACAACGGAAAGGAAATTGACAGTAAGAAGGTTTGAACCTGTTTGCAGCTTGGGGTCAAAGGTACGGGGAATTTCCTGTTTAGCGAAATAACAGGCGTTATTGAAACTCGTCACCAACCATAGCAGGTTGGCGCAAGCGCGAAAGGGTCATGACGCCCAAAAACCAATTGGGCAACAGTAAAAGGTACTTTCTTTATTTAGGTATTTATCGACGTTCTGTTAATTTTCGGGAATAGGAAAAACTTATTATTCTTGGGAAACAAGTTTACGACAGCGATAGCTGTTTAGATGTCTTATTTAAAATGTTAACAAGTCACGGTTACAAGCAAAATTTAAAAAAAAAAAAAAACATTGATTAATAGGTCCTATGCTGACTGACCATGAGAAGATTTCCCAGAAATGAACATTGTCGTCTGGATTTGACATCTCACTGCAGAAATCCAAACCTCTCATGGCAAACTGGACTTCATTTACGGTAAGTCGTCTTTCCTTTGCTTTTACCATGATATTTCGACTTACCAGGAGAGACTAATCTTCTATGCCAGGGGTAAGAATCGTACTGCATCTAACCACACCTCACTATGGTGAGCTTTAAGTTACGAAAGACTTGGGTCAAGCATAGTCTCAGAGGTGGCTGTTCGGCAAGTAATTCCAGTGTTCATAAGTATAATTTACCAGTTATATTTACAAAAGTTATGTACTCTCCATGTGAAGTTTCTAAGCAAGCTAGTTAAGACATGCACAGTTTTAAAGGAAGCTAGTCAAGAATTTTCCAATAATTTCCTGTATACTGGTATATGTCTAGATACATCTACGCTTTCGTATGCACTTTGCCTGTTCGCAGTTTATTAGGAAGTTAGTTACTCATGAACTACCTGCACGAGTATAATTCAAAAGTTGTTTATGAAAATTGTTAGTCGTGACTACACCATGATTGATCTGAAAACGTCCCTCCTGTCTTGACAATAGAAACCTCTGTGCTGGTACTGGCTGGCTGAAGTTCTGTTTTACTTATGTGGAAGGCCATTTGATGTAGTTACTGATCCTATTGATTCATAATCTTCATCACTAGCTGCTATTACCAGGTGATCGGAATCATCATCTTTAGTAAATTCATTCCATTTGTGATGATTTTCAAGTTCAGTGATCCCCCTTTGGTATCTAGGCATGCAAGGTACTAGAAGATGACGGTTGATTCCAGGGGGTTTTAGGGGTTGCCTTTCATAAAAATCATTTGCAATTGAGCTTTTTAAGGGGTTTGTTAGTCTCTTGGGATCCTGGAACTCTATTTCACTGCCATTATGTTTACTGTGGTTAACTGCTTCTAGCATAAACTTTACTTGTTGTTCCGGGGAGTGTTGATGGCATTGGTCTGGAGGCCGGTGTTGGTTCAGAAAGTGGTGATGATTTTGGTCTGGAGAGTGATGCTCATGTTGGTTCGGAGAGTGATCCTGATCTTGGCTAGGACAGTGATGCTGATGTTGACTCAGAGAGTGATCCTGATGTTGGTTCAGAATGTGATCCTGATGTTGATTTGGGGAGTGATGCAGATGCTGGTTCAGACAATGATGATGATTTTGGTCTGGAGAGTGATGCTGATGTTGGTTCGGAGAGTGATGGTGATGTTGGCCCAGACAATGATCCTGGTGTTGGTTCAGAAAGTGATGATGATTTTGGTCTGGAGAGTGATGCTGATGTTGGTTAGGAGAGTGATGCTGATGTTGGTGTGGAAAGTGATGATGATTTTGATTTGGAGAGTGATGCTCATGTTGGTTTGGAAAGTGATGATCATTTTGATCTGGAGAGTGATGCTGATGTAGGTTCACAGAGTGATGAGGATTTTGGTCTGGAGAGTGATTCTGATGTTGTCTCAGGGGGCGATGCTGATGGTGGTTTGGAGAGTGATAAAGATTTTGGTCTGGAGAGTGATGCTGATGTTGGTTCAGAAAGTGATGAAGATTTTGCTCTGAAGGGTGATGCTGATGTTGGTTTAGAAAGTGGTTATGGTTTTGCTCTGGAAAGTGATGCTGATGTTTGTTTGGAAAGTAGTGATCATTTTGGCCTGGAGAGTGTTGCTGATGTTGATTTGGAGATTGATGTTGATGTTCATTCGGGAAGTGATGACGATTTTGGTCTGGTGAGTGATGCTGATGTAGGTTCAAAGAGTGATGCTGATGTTGGTTTGGAGAGTGATAGTGATGTTGGTTAGGAAAGTGATGAAGATTTTGCTCTGAAGAGTGATGCTGATGTTGGTTTAAAAAACGATGAAAATTTTGCCCTGAAGAGTGATGCTGATGTTGGTTTGGAAAGTGATAAAGATTTTGCTCTGAAGAGTGATACTGATGTTGGTTTGGAAAGTGATGAAGATTTTGCTCTGAAGAGTGATGATGATGTTGGTTTGGAAAGTGATGATGATTTACCTCTGGAGAGTGATGCTGATGCTGGCTCTGAGAGAGAAGCCAATGTTGGTTTGGGAAGAGATAATGTCTTTGGTTTGGAGAATGATGCTGATGTTGGTTCAGAAAGGGATGATGACTTTGGTCTGAAGAGTGATGCTGATATCGGTTCAGAAAATGATGATGACTTTGGTCTGGAGAGTGATGCCGATGTTGATATAGAAAGTGATGACGACTTTGGTCTGGAGACTGATGCTGATGTTGGTCAAAAGGATGCTGCTGGTGCAATGGAAGACGATGATGCTTATGCTTTAAAAAATGCTGAAGATGATGTTGGTCCAAAGGATGCCGGAGATGATGTTGGTCTAGTGGTTGCTGGAACTGATATTGATCCAGCAGATGCTGGAGATGATGGTGGTCCAAAGGATCCTGGGGATGCGGTTGACCCAAAGGTTCCTGGGGGCTATGTTGATCGAAAGGGAGCTGTGGTGATATTGGTCCAAAGAATTCTGTAGGTGATGTTGATCTAAAAGATGGAGAGAATGTTGGTCCAAGTAATGCTGGCGATAACACTGGTAAACATATTGTTGGATATTATGTTTGAGGCGATTCTCCACAGAGTTCTGAAGATGATGTTGGTTTAAAGGAGGCTGATGATGTTGGCCTAGAGGAGGTTGGTGGTTATCTTGGTTTAAATAATACTGAAAACAATGTTGGATCAGAGGATTCAACAGGTACTGGGGTAAAGGATGCTGGAGATATTGGGCCATAAAATGCTGTAAATATTGGGCAATGGAATCCTGGATGTGATGTTCTAGTAGAGGCTGCAGTTGTTGTTGTTGCTGCTGTTGTCGTTGTTGTCGTCGTCGTTAATTCTTAGCGCACAATAAGTCTATAGATAGAGAAATAGAAATGCATGAGTTCCCAATAATATCACAAAAACAAAGAATATTTTAATTTTTCTCTCTACCTCTCCTCTCTTCTCCATCTTCACCTTGCTCTTTCACCATCTTTCCTTCTTCATTTACTCAAATACTCCATTCATAGCATTTCATGTCTGTAATACCCTCTCTCTGCATCTACACTTGTACTTTCTCTCTCCCTCCCTCTAAAAATATCTTTTGTAATGAGACAATACATTTCTGCAGTAATCAGTCATAATGTAAATACTCGTTACTGTAAGTTCTGATGAGTTATGATTGGTCAAGACCTACCTGTAAAATATTTTTTTGCAATAAGATCGTATACACAAAGCTTAATACTCCGAACAGTCTTTGGTGATTGGAAGCATAAAATAAATCTAGGGCAATGAAGACCAGTGCAATAACCTAGAAGTACTCCTAAGAAGTTCTGAATACAAGGGTCGATATTTTAGAAAGATATTTAGCTAAAAATTTAGACCCTCCCAAAAGCGCAGCATTTCCTTGCAAAAATATGACAGATAAAGGAGGACTTAAGGTTAAAATTTGAAATTTTCTCCAAGGAGCAACAAGAAATTTAACCATAAAATATGATTGGCTTGTAGTCTGAAAATCGTTACATCAGCCTAGGTAGGTTACATTGAGCTAAGTGGAATAACCCATTCCTACCACCATAGCTTGAAGAATGGTTATGGCAAAATGAGGATGGTCATATTAAGCTAGGTAAATGTCGTTTTCTAGAATCTTTTATTTGAATCATGGTAGGGTCTATTCACACTACATGGTTTCGATCAGTTTGCATTCCAGTCTCTTTCTATTTCCCTTTCTAAGTGCTTAATTGTTCACCCTTTAACTTTTTGGGCCTCAACCTTGACCTTGATCAATTGCTTTTTTTCTCCTTCGTTTTGTAATGCTCTCTCTCTTTCATGCTGTTAATAATCTTTAACTTTTAAATTCTCCTTAGTACACTTAATTCTCCCAACCCACTGGTTCTCTGAAAAGGCCATCAATTTTACGCAACCTATCGGCAAAAAAAAAAAAACTAAAAACTAAACGATAAAAATGAACGGTGTAATTGTATGAGGTAAAATCAATACCATTGCTGGCAACAATACCAGTATAAATATCACTGAATTACACAGTTGTAATAAATACCAATGATAAAGCTTAGAAAGTATGATACAAAAATGAAACTGAAAATATAAATAGGAGTTTTACGAGCTTGCTTCATTGCCATGGTGAAAAATAAATAATAATAATACTAATGATAATAATAATAACAATCAAAACAATTGCTGCTTCAATGGCATTTAGCTTGTATAGAGTCTTCTCTAGTCTTCTTCTTATATTCTTCTCGTCTGCAGGTAGGTGGTATGATAAACTTCCAAAGCACATGGAAAGAGAGCCCGCTTTTGTTGTTTACTTTATTCTTACACCTCGACTCACACGCAGGTGGTCATCTAATGAGAGAATATATTAAATTAATGTTGTTGTTGTTGGGCTGGCACGGGCTCTTGCTCCTGGAACAGCCCATCAGTAGGAGAGAAAGGTTTATAGCAATGAGTCCCAGCCTAGTGGGAGAGGGCTGAGAAGGAAAAGGAAGTGAGCTTGTGTTTGAAGGAAAGATGGCCTAAAGAAAAAAAAAAAAAACTCATGCACAGAAATGAGCAGCCTTTGCTGCCCCACTTACCATTTTACCTGGAAGAGCATCCTTTTACCTGGGAGTGGGGTGGGACATCAGGAGATTCCCATGTTTCCTTATGTTACCCAAGATGTGTCTGGTGATCTGTGCCGGTGCCTGCTCATTTCCAGTCAGATTCGACCTGAGAGGCTGCATCTATGGGCAGTCCAGTGGGTAGTGTGCGAGGGGCTGATTCACAGCTCAGTCACAGTAATGGTATGGCCTGCCATCATTCCCAATCAATTGCCAGCCTTAGCCTGTGTGATGACGGAGAGTTTTTTGGTGGTTTGCACTATGATGTCGTCGGGCTTGAAATCTGTGGCATCTGCGTACCACTTGGATGTTCTTGAATTTTGTAAATACTAGTGCTGTCATACCTTACTTTCTTCTTGAAGTCTGGCATATCTTTACGCCATTTCTTTTAGTTGCGTGAGTGATGGTTGCACCTTTATGCTCACTGTACTGCAGCTGAGAGTACTTTTGTCTAGGGTGTCGTCCTTTTCATTTCCCTGGATTCCCACATGACTAGGTATCCAGCTGAGGATGACCCTCCTGCCAGCAGCTTGATGTGACTTGGCCACTGATTTGATTGCTGATACCAGTGTCACATTTTCTTGGGTTTGGTCGCTCTGAGTGTGAGGATTGCTCCTTTGGAGTCGGTGTGTACTGTTATGTGCCCTTCTTTCCATGTGGAATCTTCTAAGGCTTTGAAAATTGCCATTAGTTCCACTTGTACTACGGAAGCGTTGTTGGACAGCCTCCAGCTTTCTTTGAAGTTTTGGGTGACCACTGCAGCTGCCATTGCCGGTGCTTGTGGATCAACTGATCCATCCATGTAATATGTGTTTTCAGCTACTGTGCTCCAGATTGCTTCTTCTTGGTATCCCTCAGGTGGGACGTCCTTTGTCATGTCTTCCACTGCATCCTGCATATCCAGTTGTCTCAGGATCTGGAGCATACTACCAGTGTGTGTTTTAGGAGGATTTAGCTCCTCATGCAGGTCTATGCATGCACACATTTTATTCTTAAGCAGTCCATCTCTGTCGCTTCTGATAGTTTTGTACAGTATGGCAGCATTTATTTGACATATCCTATGGGTGAGAGATTGTAGCTGTGTCTCCACCCTCAGGAGACATATTAGTATGAAGTTGAAAGTTGGATAGGTATGCAACAGGAAGGCTGGATTGATGTCTTGGCGGGTCGAATTTTCATTGGTCAGTTTCTGCCTCAGGCAGGTCGAATTTTCATCTATGTTGTAAAGCTCGCTGGTGTAATGGTTCGCTCCAGCGCGGGGATGTTTGTATCTCTCTCTCTCTCTCTCTCTCTCAATTGTATTTGGCACAGGCTGGTTTTAGCTATTTTTCCTCATGGTTGTCAGGAGTAATTCAGTTTCTTTAACAGTATTTATGCTGGACTTTTTTCCCATGATGTGCAACACTTCAAGAAGGCAGAGGCGTTGGTGGTCTGTTGCTGTGTCTATAATCTTTACAGCATTGATCGAATCATCCCTTTTGGTCTGTTGCTGTGTCTATAATCTTTACAGCATTGATCAAGTCATCCCTTTCCGGCTGTGAGAACAATCGTTTGCCGATTGTTTCCTTGGTAGGTTGTTGCCTCCTTGCCTGTTTATGCTTTTCCTTTGTTGGGGGAGTTGATGTCTGCCATCTTGTCTTCGACAGCATCAGTCAGGTTCAGAGTGGCAGAGAGTCAGGTCCAAGGCAGCAGCAAGTCAGGTCCAGGGCAGTAGAGGAGTAGTATCTCAGCAGCAAATGGTGCTTCAATGGCTCAACCGTTGTTGGTCATCTATGTGATGATTTGTTCCTTCAGCAGCAAATGGCGCTTTGATGGCTCAACCGTTGTTGGTCATCTGTATGAGGATTTGTTCCTTCAGCAACAAATGGCGTTTTGATGGCTCAACTGTTATTAGTCATCTGTGTGAGGATTTGTTCCTTCAGCAGCAAATGGCGTTTCGATGGCTAAACCACTGTTGGTCATCTGTGTCAGGATTTGTTCCTCTTCGGCAACCAGTGACTGTCTTGGTGGCACAACTAGTTCATGCGTTTGGCTGCATCCTCATTGACAGTGGTGACTGTCTCGACAACTCTTAGGAGTTTGTCGGTTTAACTGTGTTCATCTTTTGTATTCATTTTACTGTTATTGTTTTATGTATTATGCTGCCTTATTTTGCATTTGTTGTAATCTTTACTTTACAGCTTTTTCATTACTTGTATTATATCTTGTGCTGCTTGTTTTTTTTTTTATATTTATGCTGCCTGTTTATTTATGTAATTAGTTTTACTGCCTGGGTATTGTTTATTATGATGCTTTTGAATTGTTTATTAATTTGCTTTTGTAATGATTATTGATTTGGTTTTACATGTATATTTTACTGACTCTGTTTAATGCCTCTTGTGTTGGTCATTTGTCATGTTTGTTGAGTTGCTCATTATTATGATTTTTTGGTCATTTTTGGTGTTCATTTATATCTGACTCATTTTTTGTATGTATGTTAAATTGAACCTGGCTCACCTGTATATTTTGTAAATAAATTAATTTTTAGGTCACTTCCTCCTTTGTTTGTCACCTTTCGTCACTCATTTCAGCCCAGTTGCTTGTTTTTATTTCGAAACTGCTGGTCTCTGAAAGACGAGACCATTACACCGGTCTTCTCTGGTGTTCATGGTTGTAATGGTTAAATATGGCACCTTCTTGTAGATGGCACAAGGGATATTTTGGTAATGTGGTAGTTGTCATCCTGATATATGAGCGGTACCTACACCCACAGGGCATGTGAACTCATAGATGACACTACTTTTTTTTTCAAACCCATCTCTTGGGACGCCATGCTATTCTTCAGAATGAAGTGGTTTATATTTTTATATTAAATATGACCTGGATTCTTTTACCTTCTACCACAGGAGTGACATTTTCTTTTATGATCTTTATTTATGGCCTTTTCAGCTTCCAAGTGTTTTTGGTGCATATGGTTTTGGAAATAAACTCTTATTGCACCATTTTTGTGTTCTTCATTTGTGAAGTTTTGATTGATGTGCCACTCATCTATTATGGTTCATGTTTGTTGCTTCACAATTCTGTTAGAGAAACCATGGTTTATGAGTGTGTGTCGATGTCTCGATCTCCTTGGTGGTGTCTCTCCAAGTGGAACAGAGTGTGTGTGTGTGTGTGTGTGTGTGTGTGTGTGTAAAGTCCCTGCTCAAAGCATTCTTTGTGGAGAGCATCCCGTTTTCTGCGGTGCCTTTCCATGACCTAAGGTCATGCAGAATATATATTTATCATTACAATTATAAACTATGTATATATTGTCTTTCCAAGCAATCATTTATTATGTACAAGTAACAAGTCATTTATGTCATATGTCAGACATTGTTTATCACTATGTTCTCTGTATGAACCTGTCCTATTTTTTAAGGGACTAATTTGACCTCAGGTCACCTGTAAATCTTTGTACCAACGGTCTCTGCGCACTACGCAGACGTCCACATCTCACTTTATAAGCAGCTATTTTTTATCAATAAATCAGCAGTATTTGTCTCCCTGCTCATTATTTCGCACCTCTCTCACAGTGGTGACCCCCAGAGTGGTTCTTGGAAGCCATTAATGGACCCAAACGGCTACTAAGTCTTGGCCCGATGAACCTAATCCACACCCCAAACGGAATAACTACGGCGCTCTAACAAAGCATTTGGGCATTAACTGACCCTTGTCGGCAGGTTCCCAACGTCATTAGCGGACCCACACGGCATACTCCCCCCGCGTGTATTGGCATGAGTGTTCTCACACACTCCAAGTGAGAGCGTGAAGAGAACATGGACGGAGACATTCCCAACCAAGTACAAATTACCGCAAAACTCTCGGAGGCAGACACCTCCCTCTCGCAATGGCTCCCGACCAACCAAAGATGGCCCTTAACATAAGGCTGCCGCCATTCACCAGGGAGAACACAGCATCTTGGTTCTACAGGGTCGAGGGGCAATTCAGAATAGCAGACCTGACTGACAAGGTGTTGAAGGCGGACATTGCCATTAACGCCCTCCTGGAGGAAATTTATAAGAAGATCGCCCCATGGTTGATGATGACGACGGTCCCCGCCACCTTCCAAGAACTGAAATCTACTCTCATCGAGACCTGCTCCCTGCCAGTCTCCAAGAGAGCCGCCCACGCCCTCGACCTCGCCCTCAACCCCTGCCAGGAGGGAAACCTCTTAGAAGTGTGGCACGCCCTCCAGGACCTCCTCCTCCTCCCCCCGAGACTGACAGCAACGGCAGGTGCAAGGAAATCAGTCTGTCGAGGGAGATCTTCCTGCGGCAGCTACTGCTGGAGGCCCGTGGGTAAATCACAGACGCATACACCCTGCCGGGTGAGGACCTAATCAGGTTGGCACAGCAGCTAACGGACTCCACGAAGGCGGCCAAGCGGGCGACCACGCCCGCACACTCCACCAACTGCCTCCTGCCGGAGGACCCCACCACGGAGCCCGTCAACTCCATTGAGCAGGAAAGGTCGTCTCACCAACAGAAGAGGGTAGGGCCTGGGCTATGCTACTTCCACCGAAGGTTCGGAAAAGCTGCCCAGATGTGTGAAGCTCCCTGCCCTTTCTTCCCTTCAAAAAACAGAGGCGGCGGCCAACCTCAAAGGCCGCCGTGGCAGCAACAACAAAAATACCGAGGGGCCCCTTACCAGTAGAGTTCTATGTCCGCGACATGATCTCTGGCAGGAAGATTTTGGTCGACACTGGAGCCATGCGTTCGGTGTTTCCACCTTCAGGAGAGGACCTCAGACATCCGTCGGACCCAACTACCTGCCTGACAGCCGCAAACGGGTCCCCTATCCTCTCCTACGGCACCAAGCTCCTGTCGATCTCCATCCTTTGCCGGAGGTACAACTGGGATTTCACCATCGTGGATGTCAGGACTCCACTCCGGGGGATGGACTTCCTCACCCACTTCAGTCTGGCAGTTGACGTCGGCCGCAAATGCCTGCTAGACACCCAGTCCTGCCAGTCCCTGCCCTTGTCACCAGGCCCCAGGTAGCCTGCCATCTGTTCCATCACGCCCCACCGGTATGGTTTCCTCCTGAAGGAGTTCCCAGAGGTCTTCAAAACCGAGCTCTGCCAGATGCCCGGGACTCCTGCCGAACACGGGATATACCACCATATTAAGACGAAAAGGGCACCCCGACACACGCGAAGTTCCGACGGCTTCAACCGCAGCGCTTTCAGGAGGCCAAAAAGGCCTTCGCAGAAATGGAAAGGATGGGCATTTGCAAAAAGGCTCCCAGCCCGTGGGCTTTCTCTCTTTACATGGTGCAAAAAGCAGACGACACCTGGAGGCCCTGCGGCAACTACAGGCGGCTGAGCCTGGCAACAGAACCAGACCAATACCCCCTGCTGAACATGCAGGACCTGACGGCCTCTTTCCACGGGGCCAGGATATTCTCCAAAATGGACTTACTAAAATCTTATTTTCAGGTCCCAGTAGCTCCATAAGACATCCCCAAGACTGCCATCGTCACGCCCTTCGGGTCCTGCGTCTTTGCCTTCTCCACCTTTGGCCTGAGGAACGTGGGTGCGACCTTCCAAAGGTTGTTGGACAGCATCCTTGGGGACCTGGACTTCTGTGTCTGCTACATCGACGATATCCTAATCTTTTCCAGGTCTTGGGAGGAACACCTGTGACACATCCGGAAGGTCCTGCAGCACCTACAGGAGAATGGCCTCATCGTCAAGTTTGACAAATGCACCTTCGGTGTCAAGAAGGTGGAGGTCCTGGGCCACGAGATATCCCTGGAGGGCATCTGCCTGATGACGTCGAAGGTCGAAGCCGTAGAGAATTTACCCACCCCTACCTCCATCAGGGCTGTACAAGAATTCCTCGGGATGGTCAACTACTACAGAAGATTCATCCCGGGGATCACTCACACCATGGCCCCCTGAGGGAGGTCCTGAAGGGATGTCCAATGACCTTAGTGTGGGGACCCGACCAGCAGAAGGCTTTCCTCCTGACGAAGGCCTCCCTTGCCAAAGCAACATCTTTGGCCCACCAGGATCCCAGCGCTCCGACAATGGACGCCAGCAATGTCTCCTGCAGGGCTGTGCTAGAACTCATCAGAGGGACCCCAGAGCCCATCTCCTTCTTCAGTAGGAGGCTAAACCCTGCCAAGTCCCGCTACAGCACCTTCGACCGAGAACTCCTCGCAGCATACCAGGTGGTATGGCACTTCAAGTTCCTCCTGGAGGGGATGCCCTTCACAATATGGACCGACCACCAGCCGCGGGTCGACACCTTCACGAAGCTGGGAGATGCATGATCCTCTTGGCAGCAGCGGCACCTCGCAGCCATCGCGGAGTTCACCTGCACCATCAGGTACCTCCCCGGCAGGAACAACCTGGTAGCTGACGCCCTCTCGAGGATCAAGATCGATTCCATACAGCTCGTGATTGATTACGAGGACCTCGCCCGTGAACAAGCTGCTGACCCTGAGACCCCAGCCTACCGTACAGCCGTCATGTTGCTGAAGTGGAAGGACATGCCCTTCGGCTCAGAAAGATCAACATTACTGAGCAATATCAGTACCGAACGCCGCCCCCCCCCTGGTACCCGCCTCCAGACGTCGGTTATCATCCACGGCCTATCCCACCCCTCCGGAAGGACAACAGCCAGACTGCTGATGGAGAAGTTCATCTGGCACAGCATACGGAAAGACGCGATGGCCTGGGGAAGACAATGTATGCAGTGTCAGACAAGTAAAGTGGGGTAGCACACCAAATCGGGGGTGGGCAAATTCCCCCAGCCAAAGAGACGTTTTGGGCACATTCACGTCGACGTAGTAGGATCTCCTCTTCCCCCATCAGGAGGAGCCAGATACCTACTGACAGTTGTCGACCGCTCCACCAGATGGCCCGAAGCTACGCCCATGGAAGAAGCCACCTCCAGTGCATGTGTGGAAGCCCTCCTCTCCAGCTGGATCAGCCAGTTCAGTGTCCCGGATGACATAACGACAGACAGGGGACCCACTTTCCTGTCGGAGCTGTGGACCGCCCTGGCACGTCTACTGGGGACCACTCACCACAGCACCACCACCTACAACCCTGCAGCCAACAGAATGGTGGAAAGGTTCCGCAGGTCTCTGAAGGCATCCCTCATGACTTGTTGTTGTTCTGAAAACTGGAAGTACCAGCTACCCTGGGTCCTCCTTGGGTTGAGGACCGCCCCCAGAGCCAACGGCGACCCCTCCTCAGCAGAAAAAGTCTACGGGGAGACTCTGGTAGTCCCAGGGGAACTCGTCCCAGAGAACAGGGACGACATAGGAATGCAGAGGCTCCGAGACAGGGTCAGAAAGTTCGCCCCCTGCCGGAAGACATTCACCGACAGGACTTCCCCCTTCATGCCCCCCGAGATGTCCTCCTCCACCCACGTCTTCGTCAGGGACGATGCCGTACGCCCACCTTTCCTAGTCCTGGAAACGAACAAGAAGGCATTCCGAATATCCATCCATGGGTGGGAAGACTGGGTGTCAATAGATCGTCTCAAACCTGCATTCCTGGAGGGGGGCAACGGAGGAGGGCCCCAAGATCTCCTGTAGGATGCAGCAGCCCTTAAAACAACCCCGGTCTTGGGAAGGAGGCAAGGGAGTCCCCGGAAAATCCAGAAACCTAATGAAAATATACCACAACAAACCACTACAGAGGACATCGGGGAAGGCGACCACCCTCTCCAGTTGACATCAAGAAAGAGAGGCCCCCTTCATCGCCCCAGAAGATACCTGGTTTAATCAGACGTTACCTCCGTCTTGGGAGGGGGAGTATTGAAAGTCCCTGGTCATTGCATTCTCTGTGGAGAACATCCCGTTTTCTGTGGTGCCTTTCCGCAACCTAAGGTCGTGCAGAATATATATTTTATCATCACAATTATAAACTATGTATATGTTGTCTTTCCAAGCAATCACTTATTATGTACAAGTAACAAGTTATTTATTTCATGTCAGACATTGTTTATCACTATGTTCTCTGTATGAACCTGTCCTGTTTTTTAAGGAACTAGTTTGACCTCAGTTCACCTGTAAATCTTTGTACCAGCGGTCTCTGTGCACTAAGCAGACGTTTGCATCCCGCTTTGTAAGCAGCTATTTTTTTTATCAATAAATCAGCAGTACTTGTCTACCTGCTCATTATTTCACACCTCTCTCACAAGTGCACGATGAACAAAAGCATCCACCACAGATTTCTTGTATCTGTCCAGGCACTTGCTTGAGCCGTTGAGGCAGAGGCCCTAATTCTCACAAATAAAAAAATCCAGTGCATGACATCCGACAGAAATAAACAGGAGCAAAGAGAGAGAGAATCAATGCCAGGAGTAATGCCCCTGGACTTCCACTAGCCTTAGGTGACTTCAAACCAGGATATATATACAGCAATGTAAAAATGCACAAACCTGGAAACCCTCACCAACGTACAACCTTGCTAAAAATCTCTTCAGACTTTATATTCCCAATAGGTATTGTCTGCAGTCATCTACAGAATTCCTACAGGAATTCTGAAGCTCCCCATTGACAAGCACCATTGCTTCATTGGATGTTAAGAGCCTCTTTATCAACATTCCTGTCGACGAAATAACTGGACACATCCTGGACAGAATATATAGGAGCAAGGATACCCCAACGTTAAACATCCCAGAAGAGGCCCTGAAAGCCCTTCTGAGACATGTACCAAAAAGGTCCCCTTCATCACACACTGAGGCCATCTATACTGCCAGATAGACGATGTGGCAATGGGATCCCACTACGAGTTCTATTTGCTAACTTTTATATGGGCATTGACAAAGAGAGGGTTTTCAGTAAGATCCCCTGCCCCTTTCAATACCACGCTTATATCAATGACACTTTTGTCAGAGTAAACACCAATGAGGACCTAGAAACCCTAAGAAGAACCTTTGAAGAGTGCTCTGTCTTTTGCTTTACGTGTGAACATAGCTTCGACGGTGTTTCCACCACAGTTTATAGAAAACCAAAGAATCTGGGACTCTGCCTTAACAGCATGAGCGAGCGCCGGACAGATACAAGAAACCTGTGGTGGATACTTCTTTCCATCAGGCACTCACACACTGTTCCACTTGGATAGACACCACCATGGAGATCGAGACATTGACCAAGATACTCATAAACAATGGTTTCTCTAACATCCTGAAGAATAACCCGCTGCTCCGATAGACGAATTTACAAAAATGTAGTGTCATGTACGAGTTTGCATGCCCCGTGGATTGATGCCACCACTTATGTATCGGGATGATAACTACTACGTTATCAAAATGTCTCTTGTGCTATCTACAAGTTGGTACCATATTCAACCATTACAACTATGAACACCAGAGAAGACCTGAAAGGAATGACTTGATCCATTCTATAAAAATTATAGGCACAGCAACAGACCACCAATGCCTTCACTTTCTTGAAGCATTGCATATCACAGGAAAAAGCCCAACATAAATGCTGTTAGAGAAACTGAATTTCTCCTGATAATCATCAAGAGAAACAGACATAAACAGCCAGTGCCAAATGCCAATCAGGCACAGAGAGAGAGAGAGAGAGAGAGAGAGAGAGAGAGAGAGAGAGAGAGAGAGAGAGAGAGAGAGGTACAAACATCCCGCACTGGAGCAAACCATTACACCAGCGGGGAATACACCAGTACAAACCCCAAAGCCTCAATGATCACTACAACCAAGAAGGTCCGAACACCTGCAGGCTTTACAACGTAGATATCCTGAGGCAGAAACTGACCAATGAAAATTCGACCTGCCCAAGGTGAAAACTGGCTAATGACAATTCAACATCCTCAAGGCAAAAACTGACCAATGAAGATTCGACCCACCAAAACACCAATCCAGCCTTCCTGCTGTAAATACCTGTCCACCTTTTAATTTCATACAATCTCTCATTAGATGACCACCTGCTTATGTGTCGAGGCATAAGAGTAAAATAAACAACGAAAGCAGAATATCTTTCCTCGTCAATTGGAAATTTATCATACCACCTCAGGCTAAAAAGTGGGTGCAGCCTGGGAATCAAACTGATGCTACAAACATCATTTAATAATGACTACATTGCAGTGCTTGAGGTACAATGAGAGCACTAACCTAGTAGAGGAATAATCCTGACATGAAGTATGATTATATTAACCTCTTTCAATATGCAAAAATGATGGCTTCGTCGAGCAAGTAACAAGATGAGTGTGTTACCATGGGTTCCATGATTCTGAACAAGTTTTGAACACTTTAAAAGAGAGGAAATGCCTAAAGCAATAATTGTAATTAACAGTAGAACTTTATGAGATGACTGGACCCATAACAATGAACAGCACCCTACATTAGCTTAGGTTAGATCTTCATAAAATGGACTCGTCTACAATATTACAGGGCTGACAGCATGGTTATCATAAGGTTAATAATTACACCAACAAAGAACAAGATGACTAGGCTAGGTTAGCACTGATCTAACAGCAAAGATTTTATAGGATTAGTAAGTATTCTGATGAAGAATAGCAACCCTTGACAGAAGGTTAGGAAAGCTCAAGGTCGGGATTATTAGTCTAGGATATCACAGGCTCAAAAACAACACTTTTATAATTTCCATGGGTCTGAACACTTCCTTACAACAAATACTAGTCCTCAAGATCAGGTTAAGTTCAGCTATATTCAAGGGTTTGTTTGAGTTTGCATGCAGACCTTCATGTTCATACTGATCCCTACAATTGATACAGACGCCAAGAATAACAGCAAGTAACGTACACATCTAATAAATAATAATGATGATTTGTGGCTATTAAAACTGGCCCCTATCCTCCCTCCCCCAACACCATGCCAGCCACGGATAATGGGTCAAGGGTACTGCAGTTCTCAAACAGTTTTGATATCACGTAGATAAAAATTTGCAAACACTGATTTGAACCTCCAGAAGGTGGATTGCAAAATTGCAGAGAGGGATAAATTCCACTTGAAGGAAATCGAAGTTGCTACTGCCCTAATTTCATGGGTTTTAACATTGCAGATCAGCAAGTCTTCCTCCTGAATCTTAATGTGCGACTTGGAAATCACTTCTCTCAAGAAGAATGCCAATGAGTTCTTGGATAAAGGATGGGTTGGATCCTAAACTGAACACCAGAGGTTAGGGGACGCACATCTGATACTCTTAGTCATTCCTAGGTAATACTTTAATGCTCTCACTGGACAAAGAGCTCTCTCTTGGTCCATAGGACCTAGAATGTCTGTTAAACCTTTGATTGTGAATGAATGGGGCCACAGAGAAGACAGCATTTCATTCCTCGCAAAGAACCCCATAGTAAAGCAACAGACTGTGTCTCCTTGTGTGAATCCTACTTTCTTGCTCAGAGCCTGTAACTCATTAATTCTCTTAGCAGTAACTAGAGTGACTAGAAATAATGTCTTCCTTGTAAGATCCCTGTGGGATGTGGATTAAAGAGGTTCAAAAGGAGAACCTGAGAGCCCTTTTAAAACATCATCTAGATTCCAGGATACAGAATCTGACCTCTCCTGTTTCGAAGTATCTAGTGATTTGATAAGTCAGTGATGTCTTTATCAGTTGACAGATCCAGACCTCTAGTCTGAATACTGGGTTGAGCATTGCTCTGTAGCCTTTGATCGTGGATGTAGCTAATCCTCGGGAGGACCTTAAAAATAGCCAAAAATCTGCTATTTGCACTACAGAGGTAGAAGTAGATGATACATTGTCTCTTTTGCACCAGCTGCAGAATATTGTCCACTTATTCTGATAGACATTGGAGGAAGACTGATGTTTACATCTTGCAATTGCTTCCACAGCTGATCACGAAAAATCTTTCACTCTGACAAGCTTCCTGAAGGTCTGAGGCCTGTCAGAGTGAGACTAGATAGTTCTTGATGGAACTGGTGAAAATGTGGTTGCCTGAGTAGATTTCGTCACTGTGGAAGTAATCTTGGGATATCTACCAGGAGATTGAGGTGGTCTGGAAACCACTCCTTCTGTGGCCAAAAGTCACTGAACGTGTTATTGTTGTGTAGGAGAAATTTGTTTATTACATCTCTCACCATGCTGAACGGTGGGAAGGCATAGACACCCCGGTTCAACCAGTCCTGGAGCATCGCATCCGTTGCCCATGTGAGAGGGTCTGGGCTGGTGAGCAATACAAAGGAAGTCGGTGATTCCTCGACGCTGCCAATAGATCAACCAACGGCTTTCCCCACCATTTCCACAGGTGGGTGCATACCAGCGGATTCAGTGTCCATTCTGTGGGTAGGACCTGTTGACAACGATTTAATTTGTCTGCTATGACATTTAGTTTGCCCTGTATAAAGTGGGTGACAATCTTGGTTTGTTTTCCTTGTGCCCTGGTTCTTTATGTAGGCCAGAGCTTCGTTTTGTCTGAGTGGACTATGACCGTGGAGTTGAAAGTCGCTGTTGCAAAGTGTTGAAGGAATAAGTGTATTGCCTTCAGCTCCTTCACGGTGATATGAAGTTCTCTCTTGGATTGTGACCATGTCCCTGAAACTTCCTTGTTTTCTAGCAGAGCCTCCCAACCCAGATCTGATGCATCTGAATATAATGTGAGGTTGGGGCTCAGAGGGTGTAGAGATTTCCCTTCTGCAAATCTTCCTCTTACAAGCCACCACCGAAGGTCCTCTGAGATCTCGGGAGTGATCTGGAAAACAAACGAGTCCGGAAGAATCTTCCTCTGCCAACTGGCTTTTAGAAAAAATTGTAATACCCTCGTGTGAAGTCTCCCTAATGGAACAAACTTTTCTATGGATGAGAGAGTTCCCAGTAAACTCATCCATTCGTTGGCCGAGTATGATGGGAGAGAGGGGAATTCCTGAACTGTCTGAATGCAGGCTTGGATTCTCTTATCGGATGGAAAAGTCTGAAAAATCCAAGAGTTGATCTTCATTCCCAAATACAGAATTGATTGACTCAGGACTAATTGGGATTTGTCTAGGTTTATCAGCAGGCTCAATTCTTGGGCTAACAGAAGAGTCTTTTTTAGGTGCTCTGTGCAACTTGATTCCGAGGGGGGCCATAGGAGCCAGTCATCCAGATAGAGACAAATGTTGATCCCCATGAGATGTAGCCATTTTGCTAATGGGGCGAGGACACAGGTGAAAACTTGAGATGTTGATAGTCCAAAGCACAGCGCTCGAAATTGGAAGACCTTGTCCTGGAACACAAACCACAGATATTTCCTGGCTTCTGGGTTAACTGGAACAGGGGAAATTTGAGTCCTGCATCTATAGTTCCCATCCAATCCCCTTGACAGATGGAAGACAGAACTGAACGGGTGATTTCCATTTTGAATTTTGTAGTTTGAGCATAGAAATTCAAGGAGCTGATGTCCAGGACAGGTCTCAAACCTCCCAATGACACTGGGACGACAAAAAGGTGTTGTAAAACACTGGCGTGCTGACATCTTCAACTATTTCGATGGCCCTCTTGGTGAGCAAAGACGATATTTCTTGTGACAGGACCAAATACCTCTCTGAGCCTAAAGAGTAGGCTGCCAAGTTGATAGGAGAGGACACTAAGGGAGATTTCTCCCTGAACAGAATGGAATATCCTTCCCTGATCACCTCTAAAAGCCAAGATTCTACATTTCTGTCCTACCACTTGTTCCAAAAATGTAAGAGCCTGGCCCCACTGGTACATGGAGGATAGTATCTTCATTTGTGAGAGGAAGGTTTGCTTGCTGATTTCTTGATTGGTCGAACGGATCTAGAATACACTCGGGAACGGGACTGGAATCTACCTCTACCTCCTCGAAATGCTTGATGTAGAGGTGAAACCATTCTGGATGCAAATGATGAGGAAGGTAAAGAACGTCCAGATTCCTTTGGACATTTGGTTGACTGAACCAACAAGTCTTGAGTGGATTTCTTTTGCAGCTCCGTTACAGTATGTTCTACTGTAGTACTGGGAAAGAGACCATGCTGATCTAAAGGAGCAAAAAGAAGTGTGGGTCTCTGGGAGGGAGTGACCCCTTTTGAAATGAATGAACACCACTGTTCTCGCTTCTTAAGTACTCCCACAGCGAAAAAGGCTGCCAGCTCCTGGGATCCATCCCTGATCGCTTTATCCGCACATGAGAGCACTCCCAGCCAGTCTGTAGCGAAGTTATCTTGGAGAGAGGCACAGTCTTCTATTTTTTTCGCTAAGGAGCTGACAGTCCAATCAAGAAAACTTAAGATCTCAAAGACCTTAATGATATCCTTCGAGTTCTGAAGTCGTGGATGAGGAGAAAGCAGATCTCCTTGACAAATCAGTTAAACTGGAGAAGTACCCTTGGGAGGGGCAAAAACTCCCAACGACGGCACTTCCCCAGTAACATACGACAAGTAACTCCTCTTAGATAAACGAGAAGGAGGAGTGCAAAATACTGTTTTCCCAAGATGCCTCTTTTCTGTCAGCAAGCTCTCAATGCCTGACAGAGTTTTCTTCGAAGACGACGATAGAACCATCTTAGGCAGCCTAGAAGCTTCTGTAGGCTGTCTCATCATAAAAGCTGAACTCAGCAAAGATGGAGTTGCTGGTGAAAAGAAGTCAGGGAAGCAAAACAAGAAGTACTTCAAAAGAGAAGCATAGGCTGAAGAAGGCTGATCCTGTTCCATGTCGTCTTCTTCAGACGTAATGGGTGAGAGAGTCAAATCCTCAGACTCATGAGTCACTGTCAGTTCGTGTAACAGATCTACAATGCTGTCTAAGCATTGCTGAATCAGTTCCAGAAAAGGATCCTGAACTGAACGAGAAGTGGAGTGTGGCGCCGGATGCCTGGATGAATTTTGCTGATCTGGTTCCACAGGCACATCAGATCCTCTAGATCCCACCATGTGCCTGGATCCCTTGGATCCCACTAAACACTTGGATCCCGCAGATCCCACTTGATGAATGGATTCCTCGGATCCCACTGGACGAATGGAGCCCTTGGGTCCCGATGGATGTTTGGATCCATCAGATCCCACAAAATATCTGGATCCTCAGATCCCACTAATTGCCTGGATCCTTCTGATCCCACTAAATACTTGGATCCTCCAGATCCCACTAAACTGGATCCCTTGGATCCCACTGGATGCCCAGATCCCTTGGATCCTGAAGCATGATCTACGTATTTCTTGGAGACCCGCCTGGACAACAAAAACTGACACTCTGACACAGACACATGAAGGTTTGGGACTCTGATTTTGATCTCTGTTCTGCTTGCACAGGATTGGAAAATCAGACTCTGCAGTGGATATCGGCCTTTTCAGCAGCCTGGATGCACTTTTGAAAGTGTCAGCTGCGCTTATGACTCACTTTGCACTTGGATTCATCAGATCCCGAGTCTAAATCACTCGATGAAAGGGCATGAACTCTGATATGGACGCCTTTACAGTGGCTGTCCACCGAGTCCTGGGAATCTCTAACAACAGGCTTGGTTGACGGGGCGACTACCCATGGGCAAACCCCACCAACCTCCCTGGGACTCACAGGTTTGCCTCCTCCCAGGTTTAGGGGAGTTTGATAGGAACCTTCGTCAAGGAGCATCGGTGGGACCAGTAGCCACCTCCTCCACTGACACAACACTTGCACTTAGATCACTGGCACTAAACTTATCCTTAAGGCTCCCCATTGAAGCCCCTATTTGAGCTACAGTGTTAACTAAGAGACAAAATTTCTGGTCCATTCTGGCTTCCAGACTGGCGATGGAAGTTGGATAATGGAGTCACAGATAAAGTCGGAGGACTGGTGATAGGGGAAAATGCAGTTACAGATGCAGTTACAGGAGTCGGAAAGGCATGCAAAACAGGAGAACCCTGACTAACTGAATTCTTAGCTTCTGCCCTAGCAGCCACTCTCCTTCATCTGTTTTTCTCAAGTTTATCTAAATAACTAGTCAATGTTTTCCATTTCTCCTGATCCCACTCTTTGCATTCGTCACAAGTCAAGACTGAAGAGCAATTTTGTCCTCTACATTGAAAACAAAAGGTATGAGAGTCATAGTTGATTGAAGTAAGTCTGGTATTACAGCCTTTGCTGCAAAACCTACTGCTAGCAGAACTAGAGTCAGACATCTTAGTAAAAGGCAAAAGTCCAAGCTAAATAAGCTAATACAATTAGTACAATCGCTACCAAACAACAATAAAAACCATTTGGCGAATTATATTAAATCAAATGAAAGCTGAAGTCAACAACCAAGTTAAGCTGTCAACAGGCAGAAACGAATTGGGCTCATTAGTAGTGTTGTACCTATCCTTCCCCGAAAAGTGGGTGGGGTGAGTTACTTACACCAAAATATTGGTACGCTACCGCGAATTTTCAAAGTTAAACTGCCAATAAATGAAACGTAATAGCGATGTAGTTACTTGTTAAGTTACTTATATAAACCCTTTCATTCTGACAACCTCCCTGACAGTCTGAAGCCTGTCAGAGCGAGAGTGGATAAACCTAGATGAAATCAGTGAAAACGCAGCTGTTTGAGATTTCTCTTCTGAGGTAGCAGTCTTGGAAAATCTGCCAACAGTCCTAGAAGATCCAGGAACCATTCTTTGTGTGGCCAAAAAGGAGCTACTAGAGTCAATGAAATGTTGCTGTGGGCACTGAACTTCAACACCTCCCTCACCATGTTGAAGGGAGTAAAGGCGTATGTGTCGAGATCCGACCAATCCTGCAGCATGGCATTCATCACCCATGCCTGAGGAGCCGGAGCAGGGCAACAATACAGAGGGAGACGATAGTTCCTTCAAGTTGCAAACAGGTCTATCCACGGCTTTTCCCACAGCCTCCACAGGTCGGTGCACACCTGTGGATTGAGTGTCGTCTACTCCATCGTTAGAACCTGTTTGCCAAGACTCAATTCGTCCGCAAGGACGTTCATCTTGCCCTGGATGAAGCGGGTCACAACGCTGGTCCTGTTGTCTTGTGCCCATAAAAGCAAGTCCTTGGCTGCTTCGTGGAGTGAAAAATGACATTTTTATATAAAATAAAGTTTTATATATACTTACCAAGTAATTACATAGCTTTTAGTTCACTTTACATGGCAGCTTGAATTCAAAATATTGCGGGTAACACTATGCACATCTATGTAGGTGACCAGTTCCGCCCACTAGCAGGAATATTAGGAATGACTTTAGCAAATAACCTCAATCTGTTCATGCCTTATGTCCATCAGCGGGGAGGAGGGTGGGCTCCAATCATGTAATTACTTGGTAAGTATATATAAAACTTTATTTTATTATAAAAATGTAATTTTTATATAAGTAACTTAGCAAGTAATTACATAGCTGATTCCCACATTGATGGGATACATGGACATATTCTACTCCAAAAACATTATGTGATGAATTTGAAAATAGGAAAAAACTGCTAGCATTGAAAACCAATGCTTGGCATTACCTATTGGCTAAGAGAGCCACTGGGATACTGTCACTGGTAGGTACTCATCTTAACTCATAGCAGCGTGGCGGTATAGCCATGGGTCTCCTCCTACTTAGTGGGAACTTTGTAGCGAAGAAAGTACTCCGTGGCCAGCAAAGCATGATAGGTGCTCGCCCTTACCCTGGGCGTAGCACCAAAATAAAAACCCAGACAACATTGTCACCTACACTTAGATAAAACCACAACCCATCCACTGAGAGTGGTGGGTGTTTCAGGTACAATGTACCCCCTGGCTCCACAAAAATATCGACACCTTATTACAAGGTGAAGAGACAGTAGGAAAAAACAACCCTATGCTTCCTCCTGTGATACCATGCCAGTCACTAGAAATGGTCTCAAGGCACTTAAAGATTCAACACTGTTTAACTTCCATAAAAAAAAATAGTGAGACACAAAGGATGACTGCATTCCCAGTAATTTGAAGGCAGAATGGACGCACGAGGCATAAAATGTATGCAAGCTAAAGAGGTAGAGGCTACCATGACGTCTTTAGCTTTAATTAAAAGAAATCAAACTACTCTCTTAATTCTGAGTGTACCCCAAGTTAGAAGTACATGAGGGCCATACGTTCTAGTCAGTTAATGAAACGGATCTTGCCATATCACCATAAGTAGAGGATGGTTCTCTGAAAAAACTCCAAAAGGACAGAGACCTCCCTATTCTCCCACAGAGCTAGAGAGAGCTTGAATGCTTGGAGAATGATCTGGTGTCAGGCTGTAGCTGGCACCAGAAACGCTGAGCATCAGTTGAGCTAAGAGCTCAGGAGTGGCGGGCACTCATGGGAGCTAGTAGGCGCCCGTGGTAGCTAGCAGGTGCTCGTGGGAGCTAGCGGGCACCCCTGGGAGCTAGTGGGCACCCATAGTAGCTAGCAGGTGCTTGTGGGAGCTAGTGGGCGCCAGTGGGAGCTAGCAGGTGCTCATGGGAACTAGCTGGTGCTCATGGGAACTAGCTGGTGCTTGTGGGAGTTGGTGCCAAGCAAACTGGGAGCTAGACGAGCCAGAAACTCGTGGCTCTGGAAGCGCCATAGCTGACGCAAGACAGCAGCTGACGCCAGACTGTAGCTGTCGCCCAGTGAACTAGGCGACAGGTGAGCTGGATGATTGGGATCACTTGAAAAGAAAGCAAGATGCAGAGGACAACTATACTTCCAGTAGGGCTATGTGGAATGGAAGTAGAGACGCGGAGGACAAATATAATTCCAGTAGGACTAAGTAGAATAGAAGTAAAGGACAAATGAGCCTGAAAGCTAAGGAGGAAGAGGCTGCCCTGATGTCCTTGACTTTCACTTAAAAGGCAAAATGTTTCCTTAAGCATTCGAAAAATGAGCCCTTTCAGGATGTGATCTTAGTCCGATTCTGTTCAAGTAAAAACACGAAAGCTGTAGCTGGACAGAAGGTTCTCTCTCCTTCAGTCAATGATGTCCGTTAACTTCCTAAAGGAGAAGGGACAGATCTAGAGCTTGAAAAGTTCCTCATTATGGCTAAAAATCCCAGGGTAAACGAGGAAAAAAAGTGTCTCACTGTGAAAATACCTTCTCTAAACGATGACTTGGATCTCATTTGTGCATCCTAGTTGAAGCCAGAGGTCACTCAGAAGTGTGGCTTCTGTGTAGGGTTGCCGAGAAGAGGAACGCAAAGGGATCAAACAAGGGGCTCGTCAGTCATTCAGAATACATCCAGGCTCCAGAAGGCCGGATTCCTTCCTCGCTTGGACTCATCAAAGACCCAGAACAGTAGTTTCATCCTAATGTTCCAAGAAAGAAGAAAAAAGGGGTAATATTTGCAGACCGTCTGAAACAAGGAGAGATTCTCTAGGCAGACGGAAAGCCTGAAAACTCCGAGAGTTGAGAGTGACATCCAAGAAGCTGACTCTTGCAACAGAGACTGTGTTCTGAGGGAGAGGTGATATAGGTCTGTAGGCAAAAATAACAGGGCTGATTGAACTGTGTCACTCTCACAGTAAAAAAGGAGCACCAGAGTTCTCTCTTCTCGAAATTCCAGAGAAAAGAGTGGAAAGCTTTAAAACCCAACTGTCCTTGACACTTATCTAGGTCTCGCACCACTTCCAAAGTGTTTGCAGGGCCTCCATTATCGAATTGGAAGTTTATTCATCAGATGTATTGCCCAGAGCATGCATCATCACACTGCATGTTCCACATTCACTGTGTGATATTCCACATCCACTGTGTGATATTCCACATCATAGCATTGATAAACAAAAAAGTTTAAAGTTCGTTTGAAAGATTTTAAATCCCCAAACTGCCTCAGTTCAAGAGGAAGCTTGCTATAAAATCTATGAGCTGTGAAATAAGCACCCTTCTCTCCTTACTATTTTCTGTCCTTACACTTTCAATTCTCTGCAAGGGAAAATGTGAGGGTTAAGGTAATATTATTATTTACCGACGGCTAGAAAGTCTACTAGGTTCAGTAAACAAACATAAAAGGCAAACCTTTGGCCTAAAGGAATGACAAAACATCCAAGAATTACTTTTAAGGCAATTATATAACGATGGCTTGCGAACAGTCTATGCCCCATAAACACCACCGATGTAAAAATTTGGACTAAAGGAATGGCGTAAGATGCAAGAATTACTTTTAGGGCAAAACTACGTCAGCTGCTCGCAAGTAGCATAGGCAAAAGAAAATAAGTTTGCCTGGATTACGTTAAAGTAAATAATTGGTGGCTAGCAAGTGCCTGTGCCAGAAAAACACCATTTGAAAATTAATATTAAGGGAAAATTAAATTGAAGGCTTGCAAGTAATCTGCATAAGATGCAAGAATTACATTTGAGGGCAAAACTACATCGGCGACATGCAAGTAGCCACGGCAAAATAAAGTTTTGCCTGGATTATCCTAAAAAACGACGAAACATTGAAGAATTACTTTTAAAGCAATTATATTGGCTGCTTCCGAGTGTCTAAGCCGGGAAAATACTATTCGAAAATTAATTTTAGGCAAAATTAAACCAAAGGCTTGCAAGTAATCTAGACTCAGTAAACAAAACAAAATGCAAAAGACTTAGTCTAGAGGAATGGAGTAACACATACCAGGATTATTTAAGGGCAGAGTTATTGTCGGGGGCTCACAAGCTTTTCGATAAAAGTTCTGATAATGAATCAACTTAATAACAAAAACAAGGGAAAAACTCATCCTGAGATTTCATGAAGGTTACTAATACGCGTTCCAGTGGATGTGCACACCACCGAAATCCAGATATGTATCCGGAAAATAATGAATACAGCTGCTGCCATACTCGGTGTTCACCTCAGCATGGCAGGAACAGATTGAGGTTATCTGCTAAAGTCGTTCCTAATATTCCTGGTAGTGGGTGGAACTGGTCACCTACACAGACGTGCGAAGTGTTACCCACAAAATTTTGAATTCAAGTTGCCGTGTAAAGTGAACTAATAGCTATGTAATTATTTGGTAAGTTACTTATATAAGAAGAATGTGTCCCTCCTTGGTTCCTGATGTAGGCCAGAGTGGTCATGCTGTCTGAATGGACTGCAACTGTCCTGTTGAAGGTCTCTGCTGCAAAGCACTTAAGGGCTAGATGTATTGCTTTCAACTCTGTTACATTGTGAAGGTTACTTTTGCCTGGAGACCACATCCCTGAAAACTCCATGCCATTGAGGAGAGCCCCCCCCAACCCAGATCTGAAGTGTCTGAGCACAACATTAGGTTGTCGCTCATAGGAGACAGCAACTTCCCTGTAGCAAATCTGTCCTCCACCAGCTGCCACCGAAGGTCCTCCTTGATTTCGGGGATGATGGTGAAGACGCACGAGCCCAGGAAGACCTTCCTTCGCCAGTTGGTCCTGAGGTAGAACTGCAACACACTGGTGTGCAACCTGCCCAATGGAACAAATTTCTCGATGGAAGATAGTGTTCCCAGAAGGCTCATCCATGCGTTGGCTGAGCAGGATGAACGAGATATGAAATAATAGACTTTCCTGAGGCAATTCTGAATTCACTGGGATGGAAAAGCCCAAAAATTCAGAGAATCTATCACTATCCCCAAATACAGAATCAACTGAGTGGGGACTAGCTGTGACTTCTTGAAGTTTATTAAAAACCCCAAATCTTGAGTGAGCTGAAGTGTCTTCTGAAGGTCTTCCTTGCACTGGGATCTCGAGGGGGAGCATAGGAGTCAGTCGTCTAGATATAGAGATACATTCATCCCCATCAGAAACAACCACTTTGCCAGAGGGGTGAGAACCCAAGTAAAAGGGGCCGGGGGGGGGGGGGCGTGGAGAGGCCGAAGCACTGTGCTCAAAACTGGAAGACCCTGTCCTGGAACATGAATCTCAGATACTTCCTGGAGTCCTGGTTTACTGGAACGTGGAAGTATGCGTCCTGCATATCTGTCACGACCATCCAGTCTCCCTGGTGGATGGCTGACAGGAGGGGTGTTTAGGTTAGTAGTGGGTGTGTTTTGGTTTAGTGGGGGTGTTTTTGTTTAATGGGGATGTGTTTAGATTTAATGGGGGTGTGTTTTGATTCAGGGGTGTTTAGGCTTAGTGGGTGTGTGTTTAGGTTTAGTGGGTGTGTGTTTAGGTTTAGGTGGGGGTGTGTATTTAGGTTTAGTGGGGTGCATTTAGGTTCAGTGGGTGGTTGTGTGTTTAGGTTTAGTGGGGTGCATTTTGGTTCAGTGGGTGGTTGTGTGTTTCAGTTTAGTGGGGTGTGTTTAGGTTTAGTGGGTGGTGTGTGTTTAAGTTTACTGGGGGGGAGGGTTGCATTTAGGTTTGGTGGGAGAGGTGTTTAGGTTTAGTGGATGGTGTGTTAAGGTTTAGTAGGGGTGTGTTCTGGTTTAGTGGGGTGTGTTTAGGTTTAGTGGGGGGATGTATTTAACCTTAATGGGGTGTGTTTTGGCTTAGTGAGGGTGTACTTTGGTTTAGTGGGGTGCTTCAGTTAAGAAGGGATGTCTTTAGGTTTAACGGGGGTGTGTTTAGGTTCTGTGGGAGGTGTGTTTAGGTTCAGTGGGGGTGTGTTTTGATTTAGGAGGTGTTTAGGTTTAGTGGGGGATATGTTTAGATTTGGTGGGGGTGTATTTAGCTTTAGTAGGGGTGTGTGTTTAGGTTGAGTGGGGGATGTATTTAAGTTTAGTGCAGGTGCATTTATGTTTAGTGAGGAGTTTGGGTGTGTGCTTAGATTTGGTGGGTGTGTTTTAGCTTTAGTAGATGATGTGTGTTTAGGTTTCATGGGGTTGTATTTAGGTTTAGTGAGGGTGTGTTTAGGTTTAGTGGGGGTGAGTTTATGTTTGGTGGGAGGGGTGTTTTAGGTTTAGTGGGGGTGCATTTATGTTTGGTGGGGGTGTGTTTTGGTTAAGTGGGGTATGTGTTTTAGTTTAGTGGGGGTGTGTTTTGGTTTACTGGGGGTGTGCTTAGGTTTAGTGGAAGTGTTTTAGTTTAAGTGGGGCATCTGTTTAGGTTTAGTGGGGGTGTGTTTAGGTTTAGTGGGGTTGTGTTTAGGTTTAGTGGGGTTGTGTTTTGATTTAGGGGCTGTTTAAGTTTAGTGGGGATGTTTAGGTTTAGTGGGGTGTGTTTCGGTTCAGCGGGGACATGTTAATCAAAATAACACGGTGTTACTTCCTTTCTGAGGTAAATGACCGACTGTCACTCAAAGTATTCCCGGGCAACACTTGGTTGATCAGCTAGTATCTTTATAAATATGGTAATCCCTTCCATTGATAAATGCTTTTCAGTAAAAAAGCCTTATCTGTAAAAGTCAATTAATAGCACTGGAATAGAACAAAAGGAAAAGTGTGCTGTGTACTTCCCAAATTCAAGGTAAGGGAATTGTGACATTATTTTTTACTTTAATACCAGTTCCAGATATGTTCAAGACGAAAGCCATACTAAAATCTATTGTAAATTTTATTTACCAACGAATGCTGTTAGCCACTCGAACTTTTTCCTTAGATTTTTTTTATACTTTGAAGTTCATGCGAGTGCGGCTCCCAATTGGATTTTTGTTTACCTCAGAACATTATGGTTAAGGACCGCCTAGACCTTGACTAGCGTATTTGGGACATCTGTTACTTTCAATCTGGAAATGTGGGCACCTGGACACTGCTGAAACCTAATTGGTTCATTTGTTTTAAATTTTAACAAGTGGGATTTCGGAATTCTGAGTACTCTGAAAAAAAAAACCAGCTTCGTTTCTTAGTCATGGTTTCTTTGGTGCTAAGATGTAACCCTTGATATTTGGATTATTTTGGCCGATTTAAATTCTTAGTAGTGTGTTTTGAATGTTTCGAACATTCATTTTGATAATAAATTAATAAAAATCTCACCCCATATGAAGGACCCCACAGTGGGAAAACTGGGATTTTTGGACGGAGGAAAATACTACATTATTTATTGAATATTTTTAAACTGACACCATGTACTAGTTCAGTACGGACCAGGCGACATAATTTATATTTGTGGGAGGTTCCATGGGAGGGCCCCCTAAGGAGCCAGATAAAGACCCAGCGTCCTAGGTTAGGTTAAGTTAGGTTGTTACCTTATTAATTTTCATTTATAAATACTGTGGGTAATGTCAAGTTGAGGGGCCAAGGGGGACAAAGGCCCTCGTCCAGGGAAGGATTTGGTGCCCTAGGTCATGTTAGGTTAAATGCATCCTTGTATTTTCAGTTTTCCCCAAACCAAAAACCCTGAAACATCATAAACGTTCAAAGCACACATTAAAACATCAAGAAAATAATATTTTCAGCATCAAAATGCGATTATAATTTAAAGGACTAAATGCAAAAGATCACGCTGAAGTTAGATTTTTGCATTTCATCTCGTCCTTTTTTTCATATGGTGCACTTAGCCAGCTTAGGTAGGAGTTCTCCACCAAGTCCTTGCTTCCTTGCTACATTTGCAAACTATTAATTTGGGGTGGATATTACTGTTGCTACTCATTGACTTTTTGACTGATTATATCGTGATTTATGAATACTCTACTTTTCTGACTGGTATAATGCCCTCGTATTTTGTTTTCTCAAACCAAGAACCTTAATTTTTCGCCATAAGTGCTGTATATGGAGAGAAGGGGAAAAACAAAAATGAGTGGTTTATTCCAACAATAAAGGTTACGAATACATAAAACACATGATAACTGGTCTGAAAAATATATAGGTCATGTATTTAAATGAATGAATTAATGATATTTGACCCACAAGACCTGGTGCTGGTCAGAAATTCATGTATCATATCATCAGGATTTTTCCCATAAAGTATTTTGCAAAACTCACTTTATGTGATATTTGATGTCTTTTCATCGACCCTTGAGTCCATGCCCAGTGGCCTGTCTCATACTTCGGTATTATTTTACTTTAATGCCAGTTCTGGAAATTTCTGCCTAGCTCTTAAGTCTCCTTAACGTGCTTAATTAGAAAAACTTACTAAAATCTATGGAAAAAATTTACTCTTACAGAGATATTTTTACCAACTTGGAATTTTTACAAGCTCTTTGTTTCGGCATTCATGGAATGGGACTTCCAGTCGGATTTTTTTTTTTTTTTGTCCCTGTGCATTGTTGGTAAGGATAGCTGGCATATTTGGAACACCTTTTTTATTTTCGTCTGGAAATGCTGTGGATGTGAGAACAATGATGGAACCTGATTGGCTCATTTGTTCTAGGTTTCATTAATTGACTCATTTGTTCTATGTTTCATTAATTAAGTGGGATTTTGGAATTCAGACGTTACTTTAATAAACTGGCTTCAGTTCTTAGGCATGATTCCTTTGGTGCAGGCTTGTAACTCATTTTTCTTGGATTATTTTGGTCGATTTGAATATTGTTTATCATGTTTGGAATGTTTCTGAAGTTCATTCCGTAACTATTAAGTAGTTTAAAAATACTGGAACCTTTACATCCTACAAGTATTTGGGACCACAGAGGGAAAGGGATTTTGGGAGAAGGAAAATACTTAGGTACTGAGATACAAGGATGTATTCTACCATCCTCTCAATTATCCTACTTCAGCAAGTTCTGATGCTGATGAAGGTAAGGTTTACAGCATGTTTGGCAAAATTTATAATTTAAAATAATCATATTGTAGAGATTAAAATGCGCAAGTGTTTAAAAGTTTCTCACGTTAATTTCGGTAACAAACTAGTATTTTAAACATATTAGAACCCCTTATCTCTTCTTCCATTCATGGGGGACCGCATTGAGAAACTGGCAAGATTTATCGGATGTTTTCAAATTGACACCATGCGCCACGTTAGTACCTGGTGACCTAAATTATGTTCATGGAGAAGGGAGATGGGGGGCATTTGGAGGGAGGCAAAGTTTCCTCCAGCCAGCTAAAGACCTTGCATCCTAGGTTAGGTTAGACGTGAGTGGGTTAGGTCACAAGCATACGATTTTAATTTACAATGCTGCTAGGTTAGGTGACGGGTTGGTGGGAGGCGGGGGAAACCCTTCTGGCCAAGTAAGGCCCCAGGTTAAGATAGGTGTAGTTATGCCAGGATGTTAGGTCACAATCCTACAATTTATTTTAATTTCTAGTGTGCTTGATTAGGAGAGGTTAGGTTAGGATGTAAAAATCATTAGTGACTCCACAACTAGTTCAACCTTCTGATAAAAATTGCAAATCATCTGTTATACCAACTATCAGGGTCGCTTACGTAACCTGATGAAAAATACTGATGAAATATTTGTAAAAATATTTTCAAATTTCAAAGAAAAAATTGCCTTTAAACACTACTGCAGTAGGTCATCAAATGCAGAAGTAAAATCCCTATACTAGGTATTTTACGCAGACTAGCCTAACAGAGCAAAGGGATTTTACTAGTGTATTTTATGACCTACTAAAGTAATGTTTAAAGGAATTTCTTTTTGTCCGTAAAATTTAGAATTTCTACACTGTTCCTGTCATCAAAATTAATGTTGTGGTGTGAAATTAGTGGCATTACTTCAAAATCAACCAAAAATTTAGAATTTCCTCACTATTTGTCGTCACAATTAATATTCTGGTAATGAAATGTGATTTAAAGAAAACTCAGTTTTTCAATTAGAGTTTAACATATTTTAACTTAACAATGGGTTGTTAATTTGAATTCTCACCTCTTACACCCTTCTGTGTATTACTGCGATTTGTCCTTTTCATGCTTTGTTTAAAATGAATTTAGCTTACACTGAAAAAGGGTAAAACAATTAAAATTCGATAGTGTACAATTTAAAAATCGGTTAAAAGACAATTTTATATATACTTCACTTCCTCACTCTCCACACCGCTACTAAAATGTAAACAGAAAATATCAACAAGGAATGGGGAGACGTAGGAATGCACTGGCTAAGTGAGGACTGGTAGACATTCCAGGAGATGGCAGCAGTGGTCTTGCACAGCCTTTTACTCCATCTCATTCTTTCCTTGCTTTTTAGCATTTACTTCAGCTTTTCATTGATTGACTATATATATATATATATATATATATATATATATATATATATATATATATATATATATATATATATATATATATATATATAAATGTATGTATATACATACATATAGATATATATATACATACATATATGGATATATATATATATATATATATATATATATATATATATATATATATATATATATATATATATATATATATATATTATATATATTATATATATATATATATATATATATATATATATATATATATATATATATATATATATATATATATATATATATATATATATATATATATATATATATATATATATATATATATATATGTATATATATATATATATATATATATATATATATATATATATATATATATATATATATGACATACTATCGTTCTAACCAGATTCATATAGTCTGCCGCAAACATCAGCATCAGTCAGAGCGTACTAAGAGGATATGAGGCTAACCAGAACTGTGAACAGTAACCATTACAAAGCAAATCTTAGATGGCAGCCATTTTAGGAGCCGTCATACATTTTTTCTCAAGCTTTCTTCACGCTTACGCTATATAAGGTTGCCTGTTCTGTATATATATATATATATATATATATATATATATATATATATATATATATATATATATATATATATATATATATATATATATATATATATATATATATATATATATATATATATATATATATATATATATATATATATATATATATATATATATATATATATATATATATATATATATATATATATATATATATATATATATATATATATATATATATATATATTATTCTGGTCCGCTGGTATAATGGTTAGTGTCGTGGCATGCTACTCAGATTTCGCAGGTTCACTTCTCCCCAGGGCGATGAAAAATCACCAGCTTTGTATCATGATCAGTTACTGCTACAGTGTGGGGTCTGCAGTGGGAGGTTGAAACCAACATTCTTTGTAAGCTTGAATTTCAAGTCAATGGCCCCTGTGTGCTTGTTCCATGTGAATAGGTTTCATCTACTGAAATAATAATAATAATAATAATAATAATAATAATAATAATAATAATAATAATAATAATAATATATACAAATGTAACTCATGGAGAAATGAAATGCTGGGTATAACTTTCAGTCAGCTCCTACAGTATATATACTGGAAAGAAACGTTGCCGAATCCAGCTTTGTAAGAATGTGAGAATCTGTCTAGGAATGTATACACTTGATCCATTTATTTCAGAGGGAATATGTATAATTTATAGATTTTAAGGAAGGCAGTTGATGTAGGCTTAAAACAAAGGTGCCAGCCCACCGGCATGGGTGAACAGGATTTGCGAAAGAACAGACCTCAAACACTAAACATTTTGCTGCTCCTCTCTCTTTCATACCTATGTGTTTTCCACTCGGTTGTATGTTTGTTTGTTTACACTGTCACGCTAGCAAATATATTCCAAATTTCTCGCCAAGTATATCAGTGTTTTTGAAGCATTCCTAGAAATATTAAAGACAAAACCGGTTAGGATTTATTCTCAGTGCTTCAATTTTCCCTATGGTACATTTGCACACGCACGCGCGCACACATACACACACACGCATATATATATATATATATATATATATATATATATATATATATATATATATATATATATATATATATATATATTTATATATATATTTATATATATATATACTATTGTAATTTCAACAATGGTCCCGTAGATGAAGTATATATTCCTATTTCCCATCATGTTTTTATAAGTTGATAAAGTTGTGGATAGCTGATAATACTTTTATGTTTAATGGTTGTTTTTATAGACAGATTTTTGGTTTGGCAATGGGAAGTTGTTTATCTGCAACTCTCTCAAATATATACATGGAATTTTATGAAATGAGATACTTACCAAATGTCATTACGTTCACTTTGACAAGGTACAGATACGTCAACGACATAATTTAATATGCCGGTGGCCTTTGGATCGTGACCTCTATGAGTTTTTAGAAATTTTGAATGGCCTGATTCCATCCATAAAGTTCAAATTGGAAACAGAACAGATAAAACCCTACCATTTCTTGACACGGTCGTTATGAGAGCCGACAACGGATTTAAATTCAAACTATACCGGAAACCAACAGCAGTGAATGCTTTCATTCACAATTTTTCCAGCCATCACCCCAAGATAAAACGATCAGTCTTCTCATGGATGTTTTTAAGTGCGTGCAGAATTTGTGATCCTGAATTTTTAGCAGAGGAAATTCAGAGCATCTAAGTAATTGCAGAAGAATTATGTTATCCTTTGAATTTTATCGATAGTTGCCTCCAAAGTGCCAAACAACATTTTATAGTCATGAAAGGTCAAGTAATTATGGTACTGAAAATATTTTAGTTTTGCCATACCGTTGTGAATTTTTATCGATTGTACGTAGCCTGAAATGTCTGAAGATAAATGTTGTTTTTAGTAATACTTCGTCTATCAAGAACTCGTTGTTTTGTAATAAACCAGTATATAATGCTACCAGGAGGGGTGTACAAAATTAATTGCTCAACTTGTAATTTACCTTACATTGGACAATCTGGTAAGGAACTAAGTAAGAGTCACACAGTCTAAATATTATGTACGGGTTGCAACCAGCTCAAGCGCCATTTTTGTCACGTAAGAGACTTTGAACACCCAGTAGACTGGAATTCAGCTGAGTTGTTTTTAAGAGTTCTTCATTGCATGACAGATTGTTGGTCGAGGGATGCCTCATTAGTTCTTTTGGTAACAGGAATCTGAGCAGTGATCTTTTCAAGATGGAAGAATTGATAAAAAGCTTTATTCTCAAGGATGCAAGAGTAAAACAAGCTGTTAGATTTTTTACAAACAGATAGTTTTGTACTGGTATTCGTAATAAATGCATATTTGTACTAAATATGTTTTTGTTTTGAAGAATATTGTTTACATACTTGAATAGCTTGTTGGCATATTTTATTGTTATCTGTGACCCCGTGTTGCTTTCTTGTATATGTTATTTTCTTAACTGTTTCGTACCCTGAAGATGACTTTGGAATAAAGTTGAAAATCTTGGTACCACCGCTTTTTATTTTCTCGTGTGGACTTATATATATATATATATATATATATATATATATATATATATATATATATATATATATATATATATATATATATATATATATATATATATATGTGTGTATATATTGTGTATGTGTGAGTGTTTGAGTGTGTGTGTTTTTTTGTTAGTGTGATATGTATATATATATATATATATATATATATATATATATATATATATATATATATATATATATATATATATATATATATATATATATATATATATATATATACTGTGTGTATATATATAATATATATGTATACATACATATATATATGCAGTATATGTACATACATACATACATACATATACATATATACCTGATAAAGGTCAACTGAAGTAGGAACTTCGTCAGTTTCAACGTACATATCTTACGAAGGGACACCATGCTTTCGGGAGACCATCTTTCTCATCATTTTGGCGAAAGAGCAGAACGAACATAGAACGCCAGTAGCGTAAAAGCTTGGAGATACAACTAACGATGCAAACGTACGCAGTAATGATTAGTTAAATGCATAAAAGAGCCAAAAACAATAACGTCAGATTAAAACATGAGTGACGTAACTAACTAGAACATAGCGTTATTATGCAAAGGAAACGAACAACTGTAAAAAGATATTCTTTTATACACAGGAATTTAAAAGCTGTTAAAAAAATATACATGGCGTCAATTTCGTGTAAATCCTTACCTGCGCTTCCACTCCCTTTGCACTAACATTTTCCCTCTCTACTACATCAAGCAAGAGAGCATTATCTAAGCATTAACTCAACCATTCATTATCTTGATACACTGGCCCTACCTTCCACTCTCGACAAAGCAGAACAGGTATCCGATAACTGTCGGAACATAAAAAGAATCCGCAGAAAAAAAAAGTATCGAGACCAACCCGTTTTAACTTCACACGGTACCGCTTCCCCTTCTCACAGGATCGTCGCCTGGGGGAGAAATAGCGGGTGGGGTCGGGTTGGGGGGTTTTGGCTTTTGTCAGAGTGGGTAGAGGAGTTAAAAAAAAAAATTTGTATCTCCTTTGTTTTGTTCGGCAATGGACCGTTTTCACGTCACGCCGAATCTTAGCATCAAATCAATCAACGTTTACTTCTTTCGTCTGTTTGAAGCTTTCGAAGGTGATAATGATTGCTGACTGGTGTCTGCAACAGAAATATTTCGCGAATCCTTGTTTCCTCGTGTCTTTATGATAAATATATAAATACATGCACATTTGCTCATAAAAATGTTCTCTCTCCCTCTCCCATTCATGACTCCAGAGCAACGTCTCTCTCTCTCTCTCTCTCTCTCTCTGCTGTATTCATGCCAGTAGTCCATCGCCACCGATATACGTAATTAAGATATCAGGTTCCAGAGAGCAGTCTCTCTCTCTCTCTCTCTCTCTCTCTCTCTCTCTCTCTCTCTCTCTCTCGTTTTACGACAGATACATTCACCCGCCAGTGTGGGAACAAGGTTGACGATGCAGTGTAAGGGTCGTTCATAACCAGTTTCCTAAAAGCCATTTAGAGGACGGTTTAATGATCATTTCACATGACGTCATGATTACGGGTAAGAGAATGACCCAGCTTTCTTTCGGAACTTCCGAAATGGTCTTCTTTGTGAGCTTGACCTTTTCTCTAGGGGTTTGCAGTGGGCGTTCTTTTTAAAAGTATTTATTCCTCGAAAAATAGAGCTCACACTTACACATTCGATTTAACTTGCTTTGAACCGAGTAACCTTTGTTTTTTTTTCCATGTTTGAAAGACTTTTATTCAAAAGGCCATCCTGATTCAGTTTCTGACTTTTTAACTGAATTTTCTTACCGTTTGAACTGACTTTCATTGATTTTATTTCTTTTAACCTTTAAAAGGATTTTTGTTAATACCTGTCATATATCGATCACCTTTTGAAATAAGGGCTTTGTGTACGATTAAAATTAATTTTTCTTATAAGTCTGTCTTAACTTTCTTTTGCAGTCATAACTTTGGCCAAATGCTGATAAAGACTTTTAAAATACTATCCACTAAAAGTCTAAACTAAAATTACCTTCTCTGAATAGCTTGACGAAACTGCCTACTGAATAACAAGGCGAAACTTTGAAGTGATCTTCACTATTATTATTATTATTATTATTATTATTATTATTATTATTATTATTATTATTATTATTATTATTATTGTTGTTGTTGTTGTTGTTGTTGTTGTCATTCACTCGAGGGAGAAAAGGATAAAAACTGAATATAGCTGTATGTTGGTAAAAATACATTCCTTCAAATATTACTAAATTATAAATTTTGGCCTATGTGCAATGTGATAAAAAAATTCATAATAAAACTGTATAAATAATTTTGAATGATGCAAACCCTCACCCAAGAAAAATCTTAGATTAATTTCCATTTCTTATATTCAGAAAACTGACGGGCAGATGAACCCGATGTTCACATCTCGCCCAAGCGCAAAAAGACTTAAAAATCAAGGGAAAGAGGAAGAAGGGAGAGAATACCATAGTCAGGCACTGGAGAGTAAAAGAACCAGGCCACGAACCGCGCTTTTCGAGGATCATCGATTTTAATTGAACCGACGATAATTAAAGATCATTAAAAACGAACCGGACCCAACACGCAACTTTGGGTAGCACCAATACCCACATGTTAGGCCTGAGTAAAATCATTATCATTAACCGACGTCAATTGTTTGGCATTTTTAGTCAATTGATTCTAAGGATTATCTGGCGTTTCATAGTGTCTGGATTTATTTGGCGGAATGTTATGCGACACTGGCAACTTTTTATTTTACTACTTTTAGGCATTCAGTCTTTTATTTATATAAATATCAATGGTATACCTACAGTAATAAACGAGCTCATATATATATATATATATATATATATATATATATATATATATATATATATATATATATATATATATATATGTGTGTGTGTGTGTGTGTGTGTGTGTGTGTGTGTGTGTAGTGTTTTGTGGTCACATGTGCGTATTCATGGATAGTAAATGAAAACAGAGGAGTCTCTCGATAATGCAATACTACCAGACGTGCTTGTCAGTAATATGGGAGTATCCACTAATTACAACCAAAAAAAAGATCACACTCTCTCTCTCTCTCTCTCTCTCTCTCTCTCTCTCTCTCTCTCTCTCTCTCTCTCATTTACAAATCTATCCAGCGAGCTGTCTGTTTATCACAATCTTATCGGTGACATAACTTGTCAAATTCTTTTTCTTTCACCACTGTTCGCTGTAATAAGACCGCAAGCCATCTACCTTTACTTAAAGAGAGAGAGAAAGAGAGAGAGAGAGAGAGAGAGAGATTGCCTCTTCATCTTCTATTCCCACGGCCCTTCTGCCGTTGAAAGCTAAGGGGATTATTGTGAGATAAGAAAAACTAAACTGGTTCACAAAATCCATTGTACCTAAAAGCTACTGTATACATTATGACTACTTTTTTAACGAGAGAGAAACTATAAAACTGCCTTTTTTTATATATTGTCAGTAAGAGTTACTTTTAAACTGCTTTAGGAAACTGGCTGAAATTGAATGAAAGTTGAAAGACGGGAAAAGGACCTAATCCACAAGAACTAATGACGTGTGCTCCCACGCTTTTGTTTATATAAGCACAAAACACACACATATATACACACACACACACACACACACACATATATATATATATATATATATATATATATATATATATATATATATATATATATATATATGTGTGTGTGTGTGTGTATGTGTATATATGTATGTGTGTGTTTGGTCTCGACAGGGCTGCGACCTATCTGATTTTCAGAAAGAGTTTTACAATGAGATTGATATAACACATGCCCCTGTCCACCATGGTTGTGACCTGTTGTATTTAGCAGGTATTACATACCTGCTGAACACAGCAGATAGCCTATACAACACACTGCATTTTCAACAGACGCCCCTGTAATTTAACGGGATGTGCCTTAATCACTCTTCTTCGGCCGATGATCGAACTCACACCCCCTGCTGGTGTAGTCGAAGCCATGGTTTCAAGAATGAGAAGATCCCCTCAAAAGAGGTGGCACATTTTTAGAACTTTCGTGGATGCAAACTCATTCTGTACGAGTAATCATTATGAATTAAATCTCTCTCTCTCTCTCTCTCTCTCTCTCTCTCTCTCTCTCTCTCTCTCTCTCTCTCTCTGCTGACGTAACATATAGAAACAAAAACCAATTTCATCGGAATAAAAAACAAGATTATTTCCAGCATTAGCCTGAGCGATGATAAAAAACACTGGCCCTTTACCTTCACGTACTCTGACCCACTTATTCACACTTATAAATATCTACAAATGTACATTCAGTGTTAATTTACAGTTTTATGCTTCCATGTAAAAGATATACTCATAGAACTCGTGTATATGAAAACATACAATTGGAAAGGGTATAAAATAATATTAAACGGACTCTTCATATAATTTTTGTCATGGGAATAACGACGCCATATAAAATATAACCAAAGTATATGGCCACGTATAAGGTGGTTTTAATGCATACTCTATTTGCTTTCTGACAACAATTTATTTACATCTTAATTATTGTACTACTACAGAGCCAATCAATTCTATGTGATTTTTCACATATAAATCACATAAAATTAATTAATCCCACAGTAGTATAATAACAGGATGCAAAAACATTGTCACCAGAAATCTCCTGGAATTTGCATTAATACAACTACCATAGGAAAGTTACATCAAGCACAGGATCTATACATTCTTGAACCCATTTGGCACAAGACAGGTTCCAAAGAGATTTAAAACACAAACCAAAGAATCTCAGTAACCCCTGTTTTATATATATATATATATATATATATATATATATATATATATATATATATATATATATGTGTATGACATGGTAAGAAGGTAAGAAAGAATGGATGAGTTCTAAACACAAGCCCAGAACAACAGAGAAAGCAAAGAAAAGTTTTAACAATTAACCACAACACTGACAATGGGACAGTTTACAAAGAGGAAGTAGATGCCCTATGGAGGATCATCACCAGTGAAGAAGTACTGAAGACACCATACAAAAGAGTATCCCTTAAGAGTCTTCAGCCCTCCCTACCTGGTAGCCAGCCTTGGGATGAGGAATAATACCATCCTCAAGGTACCCTCGGAATCTAGTACAACTATAGTTTACAAATATAAGAGTTCGGAAGAGGCTGGCAAGCCTCTCAGTATATATTGGTGGGTACAAAGGACACAGCTCAAGGCCATCACAACAATTGAGCAATGGAGCCGTCTACCAGCACTTCGTGGATAAGCATGACTGGACACCATCTCTAAATAATCTTGTCAGGAGAGAAACTGTTCACCAGAGGTTACCTATGGACAACTCATGGTTGCAGAAGTGGTGGGCACCACACTGTAGCAGACTGCACTGAATCTCCAGGTGTCTACAGCACAACCATCAGGAATTACTGAAGCTGAGAAGTAAGAGATGTGGAGCTTCAAAAAGAATCCTGATCTGAGAAATTTCTTTCTTTTTGCTTTTCCCTTTATTTGGATTTTTAATCTCTGAGTTTCACTGTGCTCAAATATATATTGAGAGTAGTTCCAGTCTGGATCTATAGTAGCCCCGATGATGGCTAAAACAGGTGTCAGCAGAAGAAAATAAAATGGAACAACACAGCAACCATTTTTTCCCCCTCGAGTTTTAGCCTTGAGGATAAGACGAGAATCAGAAGATTTGAGATGTGTTGTCTTACAATAGTGGACCAGCATCCAGCATAAATATAACTCTAAATATATAATAAAATTCTTTTTACAATTTTTGTTTTGCAGTTTCATTATTGTGTATAGGACTACAAAACTTTTGACCTCGACGATTGGTAATTTTCACACCACGAACGAAGGCAAGAAGGTAATTATTTTCCTTTCCTCAGAATCCCACAGGAGTGAAGAGTGTGGTTGCTTATTTGCTATTTCTCTAACCTGGAATGAACTCCCTAAAACAGGCCGTTCTCTGCCTTGAGAGACATAGTATCTGTACACCAAGGGCTGAAATGTCCAGATTGCATTCTTTACTATCACCTTGGTAGCAGGCCTCAGCAAACAGAGGGCAGTAAGATTCAACAGGCAGTGATTGTTGTGTTAATATTTCGCTAAGCCAACTTATTACCAAAGGACAAAGCTTAACAGTGAAGACCACCACACACACACATATATATATATATATATATATATATATATATATATATATATATATATATATATATATGTGTGTGTGTGTGTGTGTGTTTGTGTGTGTGTGTATGGATATATATATATATATATATATATATATATATATATATATATATATATATATATATATATATATATATATATATATATATATATATATGTATGTATGTATATAATTGGAGAAAGATGTCAGGTGTCTTGTGCGACCGCAGAATCAATATACAGGTTAAAGGAAGAGTGTATAAGACAGTAGTGAGACCAGCTTTGATGTATGGAGCAGAAAAGAGAAGAAATTGGATGCGGTAGAGATGAAAATGCTCAGGTGGATGTGTGGAGCAGCAAAAATGGACAGGATAAAAAATGAAAGAATAAGAGGAACTACTAAAATCGTAGAACTATGTAAGAAGGTCCAGGAAAGAAGACTGCAGTGGTATGGCCATGTGATGAGAAGGGATGAGACATTTGTAGGGAGGAGAGAGGTGCCTGGTGGGAGAGCAAGAGGAGGACCAAAGTGAAGGTTGATGAATGTAGTTAGAGGAGACCTGAGAGACAAACAATTGTCAGAGGACGATGTGTTTGACAGAGCCAGGTGGAGGAAAGCTGTCAGAAACATCGGCCCACATAGAAGTGGGAAAAGATGCAGAGAAGGAAGAAGATATATATATATATATATATATATATATATATATATATATATATATATATATATATATATATATATATATATTTATATATATATATATATATATATATATATATATATATATATATATATATATATATATATATATATATATATATATTATATTATATTATATTATATATATATCGACGGGGTAACGAGAGAAAGCACAGTGCATTTTCATAATTTATTGTGCCGACGTTTCACAACACATCTCGGTTGCATTTTCGAGGCTGTAAAAATTTGAACACCATATTACTCGTAATAACTCTTAGAATATCTCGACAAAATATATAGATTTGTTACATTGACATCTCCAGTAAAAGTAAAATATAGCAGAATAGTGAAATTTCAAAAAACCACAGCAGAATACAAAGAGATATAGGGGAAAATAAACTCAAGAACGTAAAAAACAAAAAAATACGTAAAAAAAGAGGTAAAATAATCTTGACATCACTGGTTACATCAATATATTTAAAGTGAGACAAAATAAAATTAGTAAAAAACCAGCAGTAAAATAAAAAACAAGTAAAGGTCAAAATAAAATTAAACAGCTAAAAGAAGAAACATCAAAACGCAAAACACTACGGACTAAAACACCCACCCAGCGGACTGCTTCAAAGAGAAACTAAAGCAGAAGAACCTTCAGAGACCGAGAAACTAAAGACAAAGTGCAACGGCCATTACGCGTAATGTACAATTAATTGGAGGAATTCTGCGAGTTTAATGACGGAACTAGCTTTTTATCATTATGGACTCTAAGACGTGAAGTTCGTTTTCATTTTGTACGTGTCCTATGATTTGGAAATCTTTGGCCTCTGTGTGTGTTTTACAGATCTTTGAGGTGATTCCAATATTTGATTGTTTCTGGATTGGACAGTCTCCCTGTCCTAAAACTTACTCCTCTGCAAGGAGAGTCCAAGCGTACTTTTAGTAGCCTTTTTGTACATCCCAACATAGGTCCCTCGACTACATCTAAGGAAAATATATTTGTATACAACGTTGGATGTAAACACTGGACTAAGCTTGTCTTTGTATCTGAGCAGAGAACCAGTGGTGACTGGGTTCTTAGGAATAAGTTTCAAGCTTAGGGCTGGTAGTTCCTTGTGTATTATACTAAATAGCCTTTTCCTGAAATTGTTATCATATAGAAACGGAAAACTCGCATACATTTTTAGTTTGGGAACAGTGCTGATAGAGATAGGAGGTACCATTTTCCGGTAGAGTATTTTATTTAAGTACCTGAGAAAGAGTTTACGAGGAAAACAATTGTTTTCAAAATAATTATCTAATTTAATGATTTCGTCGTGGAAATTCAACCAGGAAGATGTATGAGTCAATGCCCTGTGGAGGAGAGTGACAATCGAATTCAACTTAAAATTAAAATAGCACGAACTACAAAAATTCATTCCTAGACCCGTGAACGTTCCTTTGCGGTAAATGCCTGTACTAAAACCTTGGTCATTCCTAGAAACCAACACATCCAAGAATGGAAGCGTATTTTCAGACTCTTTTTCCAGGGTAAATTTTATATTAAGGTGCTGGGAATTGGCGAACCCCAGAAAAGCGTCAGCATTAAAATCGGTCTTGGATGTGTTGGTTTCTAGAAATGATCAAGGTTTTAGTACAGGCATTTACCGCAAAGGAACGTTCACGGGTCTAGGAATGAATTTTTATAGTTCGTGCTATTTTAATTTTAAGTTGAATTCGATTGTCACTCTCCTCCACAGGGCATTGACTCATACATCTTCCTGGTTGAGTTTCCACGAATAAAACATTAAATTAGATAATTATTTTGAAAACAATTGTTTTCCTCGTAAACTCTTTCTCAGGTACTTAAATAAAATACTCTACCGGAAAATGGTACCTCCTATTTCTATCAGCACTGTTCCCAAACCAAAAAATGTATGCGAGTTTTCCGTTTCTACATGATAACAATTTCAGGAAAAAGCTAATTGATATAATACACAAGGAACTACCAGCCCTAAGCTTGAAACTTATTCCTAAGAACCCAGTCGCCACTGGTTCTCTGTTCAGATACAAAGACAAGCTTAGTCCAGTGTTTACATCCAACGTTGTATACAAATATATTTTCCTTAGATGTAGTCGAGGGACCTATGTGGGATGTACAAAAAGGCTACTAAAAGTACGCTTGGACTCTCATAGAGGAGTAAGTTTTAGGACAGGGAGTAGACTGTCCAATCCAGAACAATCAAATATTCGGAATCACTAAAGATCAGTAAACACACATAGAGGCCAAAGATTTCAAATCATAGGACACGTACAAAAAAATGAAAACGAACTTCACGTCTTAGAGTCCATAATGATAAAAAAGCTAGTTCCGTCGTTAAACTCGCAGAATTCCTCCAATTAATTGTACATTACGTAATGGCCCGTTGCACTTCGTCTTTAGTTTCTCGGTCTCTGAAGGTTCTTCTGCTTTAGTTTCTCTTTGAAGCAGTCCGCTGGGTGGGTGTTTTAGTCCGTAGTGTTTTGCGTTTTGATGTTTCTTCTTTTAGTTGTTTAAATAAAGGGCCTAAAATAGTTAGAATGTTTTATACGCATTATGTATATATATATATATATATATATATATATATATATATATATATATATATATATATATATATATATATATATATATATATATATATATATATATATATATATATATATATATATATATATATATATATATATATAGCAAACGAGCTGAGCTGACCATTATCACGGAGAAGCCACATAGGTCTAAGAAAACTATATCTATTATCTAAACAACACCATTCCTTTGTCATCACATTTTTCTCGATCTAGGGCGTTGCCATTGCAAAAAACGAATGAAGTCACAGGCAAAAAAGCGATGAAATCACAAAAGGGGTAGTAAAGACCTGCCACAAGAGACAGATATGGAGGTCAGGGGATACAAAGGAATGGGTAGGGCGTAGGGCTTTACTCAGCAACCCAATAAATTATGATGAAAGCGAAAAGTATACTGATTGAGAAAAGACTCCTATTTAAACTTTTCGCTTTCATCGTAATTTATCAGGTTGTGGAGTAAAGCCCTACGCCCTACCCCTTCCTTTATATGCCCTGACTTCTATACCTGTCTCTTGTGAGTGGGCTTTACTACCCTTTTGTGATTTCATCACTTTTTTGTCTTGATTCATAAATGGAATTGACGTAATAAAAAATATAACCTATAATAAGAAAATAAAAAGACATTTACATTTCACAGTAATTTAAATCGTTACCCGATTTCCAAAGTTTCAGTAGATACGATAATAACGAAAAACAGTGGAAAAAAAAATGTTGACGCTGAAATGTTAATCTACCTGAAAGAATACAGCTTGAACCCAGTGAATCATACTGTAGAGTCACTAGCTAGTAGCTTGTTCCTAATATCAATCCAGTTTAATTTGATACAGGAGAAAATTCTTCCACCGCAGAAGAGAGAGAGAGAGAGAGAGAGAGAGAGAGAGAGAGAGAGAGAGAGAGAGAGAGAGAGAGAGAAGTGCAAAAGGGAGGACTAACAATTCCAACAGAAATCGGGAGTTTAGGGAACACAGAAAGTGTCCCATCACTACCTTCCGTTTTCTTTACTGAACAAAATTCAGTGAGGTTTTTTGATTTACTTATTTCATCCAGACAAGTCTGTGTTCTCCACTCCGTAGAGGGTTAGTGCCGCCAGTGCACCTCGTGCGGTGCACTGTAGGCATTACTTAGGTTCTTTGCAGCGTGCCATCAGCCCCTAGTTGCAACCCCTTTCGTTTCTTTTACTGTACCTCCTTTCATATTCTCTTTCTTCCAACATACTTTCTAACCTCTCCTAATAATTGAGTCATAGTGCAACTGCGAAGTTTTACTCCTACACCTTTCAAACCTTTTACTGCCAATTCCCGTTTCAGCGCTGAATGACCTCATAGGTCCCAGTGCTTGGCCTTTGGCCTAAATTCTATATTCAATCTACTCATCATTAAATCAAATCATATTCAGAATCTTCAAAAAGGGAGAAGATATCATCAACGTACATTCTGTCAAACAAAAGGACGGAACTTAGAGGACGGGTCTCCATTAGGACCCATATTCGCGGAAATTTTCCATGAGCTCCCTGGAGGAGCGCTTGTTGAGACCTGCCCTCTAAGTTACCGTCCTTTATTTTACAGAAGGTACGTTAATGATATCTTCGTCCTTTTTAAAACAAAATTTGACCCTGAAAGGTTTTTGGACTTTCTTAATCAGGCTCACCCGTATATTAAATTCACTATGGAAAAAAGATCTTTACAGGTCTTGGTAGTAATTTTTATAGTCGTTGTTTTTTTTTTTTTTTACTTTAAATTAAATTCAATTTCTACTTTTTTGCATCGAGCATTTTTAAAACGTCCTGTTGGGACTAGTTTCACCTCAAAATAGAATTTTTATATAAGCATTTTAGTGATAATTGCTTTCCCGTCTCTTTGCTTCACAGGCATGTTTTTAAATTTCTTAATAAAGTTTTAATTCCTAAGATAAGTATACCTTCAATACCCAAATTGCCCTTCTATCTAGCCCTCCTTTGATTCACAATGAGTACTTTTACAAAAAATTACGAGGTCTTATTTTTAATTATGCTCCAGCCATTAAACTGAATATCATTCCCACTAATCCAGTTACAATCAGAAGCTTTTCAAATTTTAAGACAACCTAAGACCTTTGATGACCCCAGGTGTCGTATATAAAATGATTGCCCTAGATCTAGTCTGGGGACTTCCGTGGGATCGACACTGGGGTTATTAAAGGTGAGAAATGGAGTGTCACAGGGGCGTCAGTTATCGAACTGGTGTCAGGTTAAATAATCCTGCGTTCTGTAATATCCGAGACCATGCAAAAAAGTGCAAACATAATATCCAGTACAAAAATTTTAAAATTCTTGGCAGGGCACCAAACACCATATGTTGGAGATTTTAGATTCATTATTTACAAAACGGGCAGTTCGTCACTACAACGCCCAGGCTTCTTCGGCACCTTTGTCACTCGAGTGAGTTCTGCTGGTCTGGTTGTGCTCCCGTATAGTCTAAATTTTATTTTATTTCTTAATCAGTTAACACTAGCATTAATTCTATGTTGGTTCCTTTTCAGCTTGAGAATGAGAAACTAGTCTTGAAACGTCGCGCCATATGTTTTAATGAGACTCTTAGACTTCTGGGATATGCCTTCTCCTCCCCCGTTTTGGATATTCGTTGAAGTTTTCATAAACTAAACTCATAAACTGCTAAAACCTACTATATATATATATATATATATATATATATATATATATATATATATATATATATATATATATATATATATATATATATATATATATATATATATATATATATATATATATATATATATATATATATATATATATATTAAGGATATCCCTCCCTTATGTAGACCCCAGCACATTTAATTTTGAAATACAGTTGTTGTTCCTTTCACTGTGGGGCGAAGGAATTGGCGGGCGACGACAAAAAAAAAAAAAAACACACACAGTTTGAACCTTTGAGGAAAGATTAGGTGGAGGCGATGTCCTGCGGAAAAGGTGAAGTCAGGTTGACAGCTGGGCAGCCCCTTGGTCGTGGCAAGAAGCTCTGGGACACTCACGGAGTAAACCAAGAGTGACTGACCTTCCTTGTCAGTGAGATCCATATTATCATTCGAGGCGAAAGTGTGGAGTTTTTTATAGCTAATTTTTTACAGAATGCCAAGCTCTTGTTCAGCATTTGGTTGCACAGCAAGATACAACAAGTTACAAGATCCTACTGGACATTTCATCGGTAAGTGAATTTCAAATTATGCATTTCTAATTTCATAATTTACTCATAGAATTAGTGTACACAACGTCTAGTAAACCTTGGTGTATACAGCTTTGTTCCAGGTGGATATGTTCATGACCCTAAAAATGTGTACAATCATTTCCTACATTTTTTTATTTAGGTACCTTTTACAGACAATTCATTGGTTTTGTTGTAAGACAGAACTTTTTCAAGCCAGGTAAAAATAGCTAAGAATATTTAACTTAATAATAATAATAATAATAATAATAATAATAATAATAACGAATAATAATAATAATAATAATAATAATAATTGATGTCGAAAATAGAAGTTTCAGTTAGTCAATAGTTAGTGTGTGCGTTTAAATCATTGGACGGTTATTGTAAGTTGTTTTACTTTACTTTTCCTTCTCCTTAAACCCCTTAAATTTCTCATTCCTTTAAACTTTGACTCCTTCCTCCACAAAGCAATTTTCCTTGTTAAGAGTCCTGCTTCGGCCTCCCGTATCTCGCCCCATAATGTGCCTTGAATTCCAGTAAAAGATCCAGTGATAAACATCCAGTTATCCCTTCCCCAGTGCAACTTAAGGTCAAAATTAGGCTAAGTAATACAAGTGTTTAAATTTTCTCTTTGTGTGATTGCGAGCACGTGATTCCTTGTGTTGAAAGCCCAATCGAATACGATCCCCATATTGTGCTTATGTGATTTTCTTATAATTATCTGCTGGGCTACGTAGTGGTTAATATTTAAATGTGCAGTGTGTAACATTTTATAGGGGGATTCCATTTCCTTCAGTGTGTGCCGCCGTTCTAACCCAGAACCTCTCTTACAGGGGAGATACCAGCGGCTCCATTGCACTCTGTGTCCGACAACCTGACTGCCATTCAAATCCTGAACTATTCCTGGTTGCAGTCCGATTTCTGAAGTCCATTGTGGCCCCACCGAATTTTGTATGAATTATTTTCCCTATCCTGGAGTTCAATCCTTCGCAGCATAATTAACTGAGACAATTTAATGTAATCTTGGCCTAACCAAGTTATTATTATTATAATGGGAATAATTGTACTGTACATTGGCCCCATTTTAATTAGCTGGCTTGTTTTCCAGTTACTGCATTATTGCTCACTGTATATAATTAATGAGCCTGCCCATTCGTTACCATTTTGCATTCCGTTTTGTCTCCTTGCCTAATTGCTTAATCTCTGTAAATAAACCCCTTTTAATTGTAAAGGAAGTCTAATTTCAGATGGCGACCTTAATCATTTACGTATAAATCCAGGGAAAAGCTAAGGTAAGTTTTCAGTTAACTTTTCCTTTGTTCATAATCTGGGCTCACTTGGTTCATTGGCAGTCCCGAAGTAAATTTGTTTCAATTTTCTCCCCAACCAAGACCACTAGTTTATGACAATATATATATATATATATATATATATATATATATATATATATATATATATATATATATATATATATATATATATATATATATATATATATATATATATATATATATATATATATAAAGAGGACAGGATTATCGGTTATTTGGTTGTTATGTAGTAGCATTACAAAACTTTTTTTGTGGTGGACTGATCAAACATACATAAATTAACATACACCAAATATGAAGAAGCTAATAATGTAAAAAAATAACAATAAAATCACCATTTTTGTTGTATAATCTTTATTGTTCTTTCTAGAATATAAGTGGAAACTCAATATATATATATACGAAACGTGCAATAATTATGAAATTGCAACCTTCCATGACGTATGGAGCTTCAACAGAAAGGAATTCTTTTTTAACGTTTCTTACAAACTTTCGAAGACAGAGTAACGAACAATAAAGGCATCATCCCGAGCGATATAAAAGCTTTAAAGCAGCAACGAGAGCTGGTATTAATATTTATAACTTCTTAGTTCAGGGAGAAAAAATAAATTGAAATAATGTCAAATACATTCCTATTTATTCTCTGCCTTCACGTTTATCTTAAATACCTTTCCGTTTTACCTACGGCAACGGGAAAATATAAATATTTAAAGCATGGGTCTTTAAAAAGCTTTTAAAATGCAGTTTCCGTGAAAGCCAAGGTCCCAGTAGTTTTTCCGTTCCACTGGAGCTAACTGCATTAAACGCCAGAATTAAATACCCAGTATGTATGTTTCGTAAAGCCATTATATGTACAGTACACTGCCACAAAATAATTTTTGGAAATTTCTAAAATGCAACTAGTCGCATCTAAACTAATCTATGTATGTCACAAGCATTACTCGTGATAGTAATAGTTCATGAGATCCGGAGGAGAGTTTTGGCAACATCTGTGATATTTTCTCTATACGGACACCCATCTTTTTCTAATTCCCTGCGGATATTACTGCTGTAGTTCATACCCCTAATTACAATAATAAGGTTTGACGTAAGATTTAGTCTCGTGACACATGAACAATTAATCCCTTTCTAAATCGCAAACAGGAATCTTTCACATAATTTTGTAACTACCGGTACTTCTTCACATATCCGGGTAATTCAAATCTCCTCAGCGTCATCCACAGTCAGAGTCGCTGTTTTCAATAAACATCCTCAAGCTGTTTCTATCGTGAATAGTTCATTGTATAATTGGTTTAGGCAGGAATTTACGGACGGATGCCCTTCCTGATTCCAACCCTATCTGATAATCCGGGTTTGGGACCGGCACCGAGCTAGCCGCCTTTTATGCCTGCACAGTTGGTCTGTGCAGGTAAAACTGAAACCACTAAAGTTCAGTTCTGCCTGCAGAGGCATAACTGCGGGGTATAACTGAACGTTAGTGGGTTTAGTTTTGCTTGCAAAAGCCGACTGTACAGGCATAACTGCGCAGGTATAGCTGAGCGTTAGTGGCGGCCTTAAGAGTTCCACATCATAACGAACTCTCATCTTGGCTCTGATCACAGCAGATACACAGACGGACGACGCCATTCGAGAACAACGAACCATGTTTTTGCCTTACAGAATAGCCCAGGAATAATTTACATAAGACTGAACATGTGCCGGAAAATTTTTAAACATAATGCATACTATGAAGATTTTCTTTAAAAGCCAAACGTTTCAGTATCACACTCGACTCAATTAGAATATGGAAGTATTAAATGATGATGGTGTTTAGATTCTGGGAGAAACAGTACAGTTTGCATCCATTTTATAAAATCAACTATTAACTCTGTTCAGCAAAAAAAAAAAAAAAAAATGGTATTAAGAAAAGGAGGAAGGATTCTAGCAAGTGGCTAGGAGTCTCTGGTCTGCTGATTCATTAAAAGAAACCAAAGGTTACGGGTTTACGGTGTAGTAATTCTATACACAAGAAGCTAAAATTTTATTTGAACTGAGATGCACAGGGAAAATAATGATATTAATGATAATGCTGTTCAAAATAATTAGAATAAAGTGATATGCAAAATCTTATATAAAAAAAGAAATGACAATATCATAAATTACGTAAATTTACATTTTTGAAATAAGCTAAATATTAAATCATCCATTGAAAGTACTAACTAGAAACTTATTGGGATCGTGTCAATTAAATACAAAATCTGTAACACAAATACTCCGAGTATGAGTAATTTCGAGGATCCTTATGTGCCGATAAAAGCGTCCAAAAATGATTTACAGGTAGAAATCAGTAAGCCATCTTTTCGCTCATGCGAACCAATAGTATAATATTTTCTTCAAAATGGGTTTCAACAAATGTCTTAGTTTGATGATAAATTTGATTACAAATATAAAAACAATGAAAGTAGCTGACTTTTCCTGTTTTCTACTAGAGTGAAGGTGTCGGTGTTTTCCCAGAAAGTTTATTGGAGAACACAATTAGCAAAATCTGCATTAAGAGAATAAGTTCATCGGCAGTAGTAGTAGTAGTAGTAGTAGTAGTAGTAGTAGTAATAGTAGTCGTAGTAGCAGAGAAAAGACCTATAAGATGAAATCTGTGTATATGTTTTCTGTACTGCATACTTATCTTTACAAACTTATAAATATTACACACACACACACACACATATATATATATATATATATATATATATATAGTATATATATATATATATATATATATATATATATATATATATATATATATATATATATATATATATATATATATATATATATATATATATATATATATATATGTGTGTGTGTGTGTGTGTGTGTGTGTGTGTGTGTATATATATATATATATATATATATATATATATATATATATATATATATGTGTGTGTGTGTGTGTGTGTGTGTGTGTGTGAAATAATTTTTCTTATTCTTGTATATGAATTTTTCTATAGAGTTATCTATTAATATCTGGAAGATAGAGCCAAATGTTCATGTGCAGACTGCGCATTGTAGCTCTTCCTGTATGTTTGTGTTAGAATAAAAGTATTGAAAGTATGAAGTGCATCTCATCCTTGCAAGCTGGTGGGTGTGAAATGGGTCTATGAAAGCCTTGGGAACAATAATGAAATTAGTCTTTGGAAAAAGAGAGAGAGAGAGAGAGAGAGAGAGAGAGAGAGAGAGAGAGAGAGATGGTGCGTGCTGTCACATGGTTCAAGAATGTATGACGGTGGAATTGTTTAGGGAGTAGATGGCTTCTGATTCTTCATTGTGAAGAATAAAAAAAAAAATGATCAGCATTCTTGCGACACTGTAATACTTAGATATACTAGATTATTAAATCAGAAAAATTTATAAAATTATTGCATTTTTAACAAGCACTACAAGCAATAACAATAAAAGAAAGAACAGAGTTACTGGTAGCCCTTGTCATCGTTAGGACCACATGGGCGAGTAGCTTCTGTGATTGTTGCTGTGATTTGAGGCAGGACAGGGAAGGTCATTGGAAGGCCATTAGAGTCATGGGGAGAGTGATGTTGCACATGGTTGCCAAGAGCAGTAAGGATTACTGTAGGAAAAGGTATGTCCAAATAAAAGATGCCTTGTAAGAAAATTTCTGGAAAAGCCGTTCAGAACCATATATAATGCATTCCGAAAGAAAAGAGATGATCTTTAATAGCAAATGCTTCATGTTTTTTCTTTATTGCCTTTCTTATCACCGTAACCCCAATTTCTATTTATTTTGAACTCTCTTTTCGTCATTCGCAAATTTAGGATAATAGAAGGGATTAATAGAGTCCTCCTTTTTCTCTCTTCTCAAGCCAATTTCACTTGGTAGTATACTTGGTATCATAAAATCCCCGTATTGTATTAATTTCATTTGTATATTTGTTTCTACGTGTCTCTTTCAATGAAACGCCATCCTCCAGAAGCCGTTCTTCCTGGGGTTCATGTACCGTTCCATTCCTACGCTCACATGTTAACTTTTATTACTTTCAGTCATTCACTCTTTTTTTCCCAATGCAACCCCAACGAGAGCAGCATCGGGAAATCTTGTTTCATTCTAAAGGATAAATCTCACAGCCGTAGACATGCTTTGGCTAACTATGGCCCGCGCATTGCCGATGCTTAAAGCCAGTTAATGGCACTCAACGAAAATTGTATCTCTTACTGGGACGGTGAACGCCGCTGCTATATGCATGTGAATGGCTGAAGGGTGGATTACTAGGGCGGATCTATCACGGGAGTTAGAGCCTTTTACCGTAGGAGGCTGTGGAAAACTGTGTGGCCTGTAAAATCTAACCAAATCCATTTATATACACAGAAGGATCTGGCGACGAACTCTTCAATTACGAGGCATACTGATGCGTTAAATTTCTCTCTCTCTCTCTCTCTCTCTCTCTCTCTCTCTCTCCAGTGACACTGAATTTTGGATACAGTGGAATACCGCCGAGACCTGCTTTGGTGTGAATATGCTTCTTTTTCAACACAATCCAATTGTTTCTTGAGAAGTTGACCATGTTTATAAACTGCTAATTCCATAAATTTCTTGTCACTGTCATTATGAAAATAACCGTGGCGAGACTTTATCAATTGTAACGGTATAATGTAACTATTTTAGGGATTTAATGTTAATAAGTATTGCCTGAATGGAGTATATTAGAATTTTGATTGAGAAAGTAAATCGAGTGACCTCCACTTGTAGGCTGAAATTCCTTCCCTTGGCGGCTGTTCCTGTCTCGTCAAAACATATTCAGACGAAAATAAAAAAAAGTAAAATCAATTATAAATAATTACGTTTTAGCCAAGAGAGAAGAGAAAGAACGGCTTTACGAATGTTCCCACCCAGTTCCCCCTTTTCAGATAAAAAACGTTATTTCCCTTCCATCTCAAGAGAGGAGAAATAATATCGGTGAAAGAAGTAAAGATTTTGGTAGCGTATGGAGCATTCTGGGATCCGGTCTTTTGGGAATCACGTCCAATTAAGTTGTCCTGGTGGTCAGAAATCTCTCTAAAAAAAGGATGAAACATTATATTTCTTTCTGTTCTCTTCTTTTCTTTATTTCATATTAATGTTGCTGAGATCTGGATATCCGTGTGTTAGATTAAGAAAATAAATTAGACGTTATAATCACACATTTTGTTTAGAATTTTTGTTCTTCATTGAACGAGATTTTCTATGTTGTACTTTCATATCTTCCTTCGCTTTACATGAATATACACTGAACTGTGAATTAAAACGTTTTCGGTTTACACACAAAAAAAAAAAATTGTCTTCTTATTCCAATCTTTAATATACATTTATGCATGAAGTAACGCGGAAAAAGTCAAAATCTAACTTAATTCTAGTGCTACGAATTTTACAGCTTTTCAAAGAACATTACTAAGGCAATAATGGATATGGTCTCTTGAGGAAACCAACTCTTTTTCGTCATATGAACCCAAAGGATAATTACATATTGACAAAACACTTTCTTGTTCCCTGAACGAAACCTGAAGCGCTCCTGATTTCATAGCTTCCTGTCTCTCTTTTGGTACAATTTAAATGTACAGCGTACGACTAAAGCACATTACACACGTACCATATATATATATATATATATATATATATATATATATATATATATATATATATATATATATATATATATATATATATATAAAGAGTTATTATTAATAGGTGAGAAGAATGGCAGGTCCTGACCGGTTTCGACTTGGAAACAAAGTCGAAACGGTCAGACCTACACCCTGTTTCTTATTTTTCACCTGTGGTAATGTGTAATAAATGAATCACGTACAAAAGTGATAATAATAATCATATATATATATATATATATATATATATATATATATATATATATATATATATATATATTATATATATACATACGTTTTAATGTTATATTTAATGTCTATTGTTCATTTTACAATCTCTCTGAAAGGAATTTCCTAGTTTATGAATTGGTTTGAAACTCACGCGGTATTGTTCTGTTTGTCCACTTCTCTTGAATTTTATGGTGTTCTTCTGCCTCCTTCAGATTGCAGAGGGCTTGGATAATATCTTCTACGTATTATATCATATTTTATTGCTTCTAAAAGTTTCTCTTATAGAATATTAAGTCAGAGCATTTTGTTTTAATGGACACGAGAACTTCTAACAACCCATCTTCAATTAGCGTGAGGAGGGAAAGTTTTTTTCTGCATCTAATTCACTTAAACTTTGGAAGGGGAATGGAGATTCAGATTGATTTTTCTGGCATTCCTCTTCATCGCTGGTAATATATTTTTTTTTACTTGCATATACAGTACATTGTTGTTTGTGAGTTTGTTTTTTCATCGTGATGTTTGGACATTTTATCTAAAAGCGAAATGTGGATGAGGATTGCATTAGGGTATGAATTATATGTAAATGATGATATAAGAGACTCTGTAAACCAAAATCTATGAGATTAGGAGGTAATCAAAAACAAGTTTCAACTTTTTTAATAAGATAATTGGTAGCCGTTAAAAGTATAATACCAACAGTATTTGTTTTATTATTTTTTTAGTCGTAAGCGGATGAAAAGGAAGTACAATAATTCAGTGTTAAAGGAACGTCTATATGTTGTGGTGTAGAATAGATTGGGAAATTAGATAGAAAAGAGAGAGAGAGAGAGAGAGAGAGAGAGAGAGAGAGAGAGAGAGAGAGAGAAAGTTAGGAGAGATAAGGAGAGAGAAATAAGAATAAAGAGCAAGAACACAGTGATAACAGCTGTCAAAATGGTGTTGGGGTATCGTGTTATCACACGTGGGACGTTTATACAAATCATAATTGGTAGCCGTTAAAAGTATAATACCAACAGTATTTTTTTAATTATTTTTTAGTCGTAAGCGGATGAAAAGGAAGTACAATAATTCAGTGTTAAAGGAACGTCTATACAGATGCTGATTTCTGTACAATGTAATGTGATTTGAGTGCATATTAGCTGTGTTTATTGGACCATGTTGTAGTATTAATTTTCATGAACTGATGAAAGCGTGAATGTCATCAAATAACATTTTCAAAAACAAAAACAAAGGGAAAACAAAACAATAACATTTGCTATTTGTAAGGGAGGTTTCACAATCTATTATTGTAGAGAGCCCGTCTAGAGAAATAGGGAAGCCCCATGCTTTTTCAATATTTTCCCTAGAGTAGCTGACAGACAATGACGTTTCTTTTATCAAACTGTGTCTTTTCCTCTCTCCCCACCCCCCACCCTCTCTCTCTCTCTCTCTCTCTCTCTCTCTCTCTCTCTCTGGACGTGTGAGTGGATTATGTTTATCTACTTCTGTTAGGAAAGTATTTTTTTCCTCTAACGTTACCTCCTGGTTCAAGCAAAACGTGTAACTATCTATCCATCTGTTTGTTCCTCAACTGATTTTGTTTAGATATTTTTAGCATCTTCGTTGTTTGTTTAGCCTCTACATCTATATTTCTCCATTTGAATAATTTTCACTATATATTTCTAATTGCTTATCATCTTAGGTGCCTAATTTTCCTTTTATCTTTGACAATCAATATGAGAAATACTTTCGTTAAGAGAATGAACGTATATATATATATATATATATATATAGTATATATATATATATATATATATATATATATATATGTATATGTGTATATATACTGAATTAAACTAAGAGTAATTTACAATAAGAATATTTATGAACTTCTACTGGACGCTATAGGACAGTTGTTAATATAAACTCAAAAAGTGGATTTAAATGTTGATAAATGAAAAGCTTAGGCTGTTTCACGGAAAAATGTCTCGTCTATACAACTGTAACGCAAGAAGATTTTCCAGAATGCCAGTATTTGAAGTTTTAGACCA
>NC_089777.1:42880107-42957607 GCF_040412425.1 Macrobrachium rosenbergii | reverse complement strand
ATGTTTCCGTCTCAGTTTAGTTAATCAGTTAAGTTCACGAATTAATTCCCTTTCACTTGTTCCCTCTGGAAGTGAAATTTAATGTACGCAACCTGTGTGAAGAGAGAGAGAGAGAGAGAGACAGAGAGAGAGAGAGGGAGAGAAATTGCCATCGCTTTTCTTCCTTCGTTGAAGTGTATGTTTACATAAAGGGTTTTAGAATTTTGTTCTCTAAAATTTATTCATTTGTGCTCTTTATTCCACATTTTCTGTAACAAGAAGCAATTTTTCCAAAGTGAGACTTCATCAGTAATAATAAAAAGTGTTCACTGTTTTCTTTCGCTTTAGCGTCACTGGGTACTAATATGCTAGGACAAGTCTTTACTTAACTGCAGAATCCTTGACTTGAAAGAAATCGTGAATATGGCACCTTTTTCTGTGCCATTGGAGCTATCTGTTTACATTGTATCTGGTGTTTGGTGATTTTCTTTTCGTTTTGTGCTGTCTGTTCGCCGTTAATCCTTTATGTTATTCGTCGATGGTTGTAAGGTTAGTTCTTTTTTGCAGTTTAGCTATTTTTGAGTTTAGCCATATCAATAAGTGTGTTCTGCCTGTTAACCTACTTTAATACTGGTATTTTGTGTCGAAAATAAGTTTTATTGGGTTTTCGTTCGTATTTTTACTTAGTTTTTATGGCATGGATACCAGAAGTTTTTACTAAATTACGTTGGTTCCATCCTTGAATATTTTAAGAACTGCTTAATAAACTACAGTTTCTGCGATGCACGCCCATAACAATCGCCCGAGCTGAGAAGTTTTCGCATGTTTGAGGCCTCCTGTAACAAAGAAGCCTGAACGTATGTGGACCGAGTTTCTCATAAGCTTCGATACTTGATCGTTGACAGAAGATACTCGCAGGAATATTAGTTAGGTGAACAGAATAGTTGTCAAATTTTAATGTAAAATTTTATTTCAGGTGAGTGAATGACACCCTTGAAAACTACTCGTGACGTCTGGTTGAGGTTTGTATGGTTTAGCATTGGTTGTGCATATAACAAGTAAATCACTGAGTGAGGTAAGTCTCTTAGTTTGTTAGGACCCTGACTTGATATTGTTTTTTTCAACATGAAACATATTTTCCTGTCATGTTTCCCGAGAAAAGACGAGCCAATCACAGCTGCTTCGTTTCCAGTAGCAATTGAGTCTCGATGAACCCAGTGTTGAGAAACATTTCGATTAGTAATCACTATACACTTGCTCAGCAGGTCCATAAACATGCGGACGTACAATAATTCGACCGCTTACCGCTCTATATTGCATTAATACATAAAATTAAGCTCTTAAACTCCCAAATTTGTCTAATTTTGTAACACAAACCCGGTCATCTTGAGGTTTTGCCATATTCAGTCAGATGAATTATTAGCATAAGTCAGCAGTTCTGTAGTCAGTGACTCATTTTATCACTGTTACTTAATTTGTTTACTTATAGCACTTCACCTCATTCCATTTCGATATAAAGTAATCATGATGTGAGACTTGACTCGCCGTATTTTTATAATATACATTCATTCATAATTTCCATCATGAACTTTTTATTGCTCTTGGCAACTTATATTTACAATATCTGGAATTTCCAGTCTAGACTGGAGGGATAAATAGAATGCCTTTTAGAAAATGTAGGATAAATCGGTTTAGATAGCAAACAGGCCTTTTACCCGCCTAAAAATTCTTAGATCAACTTAACAGTAATTTGCTCTTATCAGTAACTTGCTCTTATTACTTTTAGTATCTTAAGATTTTTACATTTAAATGTGGTTGTTGACAGGAAGGAAAATGGAATGCATTTATTAAATTTAGGATAAAACTGTTTAAATTGGCCAGATTTTAAATAGTATTTTTCCTAAAAGAGATACAAGAGCATATAAAGAGAGTGTGATGAAAAAGAAAAAAAGTGCAAAAAAAGAAAGAAAGAAGTATTTTAAACTACATGTTGTTTAAATTTAATCATGAATATTTTGCTTAAAAGAATATTTTATAATAATATAAAGGTCAAATCAGTCTCTGAATCCAACTAAATTATTTAATGGGGCCACCTTTGTTAGTATGGTGTTGTTTCATGCAGGTGGCCCAAGGTCTATATATAGCATTCTGCCATGTTTAGCACCGTTAAAACAAACCACTTGCTAATATAGGTAATTTAGTTTTAAGTTTTTTCAGTAATTGTAACGTGATAGGATGAAGTGTGGAATGAGACTTGTGGTCCCTCTTAAGTCAAAGCATAGATCCGATGGGGTCTCTTACTATAAATTGCTCTGCATTCCAGAGGGTTTGAGGTAGTCTTGTCATCCAAAAGAAACCTGATGGTAAATACTCATATTAGTGTTCCCTCAGCTTGTCTGAGGCAGTCTGTGCTCACTTTGCCAGTTTTCCTTCGGTGTGGTCTCCAGAGTAGTCTGTGATTACTCCTCGAGTCTGACATGAGATATTGTGATTAAGGAAGTATCCTAGGCCTGTTGTGCCCGAAGAAGAATGAGGGAATTTTAGGTCTCTGATCCCAGAGGGAGCTTGAGAGGAAATCCTAAGCTTAGATCTGTGAACAAGAAATGCTGAGCCCTGAAAGGCCACACGGGTCACTGTTCTTTGCAGCGTCCCTTCAGCCCCTAGCTGTAAATCCCTTTTATTCCTTTATACTGTGCCCACATTCATATTACGTTTTCCTTATTTTCCACCATTACTAACAGTTGTTACATAGTGCAACTGCAAAGTTTTCCTCCTGTTGCACCTTGAAAACCTTTTTTACTCTTAATTTCCTTTAAAGCGCAGAATGACCTCATAGGTCCCAGCGTTTGGATTTTTGCATATATTTTATATTCCAGTTCCAAGCAATGCATATATTTTATATTCCAGTTCCAAGCAATGCATATATTTTATATTCCAGTTCCAAGTAATGTTGAGGGGATTCCTAGATCTGTGATCCCCAAGGAAAATTGAGGCACGATCTTAAACGTGTGATCCTGAAGGAAGACACGAACAGTGAATTAGGTCTGATCTCCAAGGAATGCTAAGGATCTTAGGTATGACCTCCATGGAAAGTTATGGCATGATATGACCTCAATATAAAGCTAGTATGTTACTCCAAGGATTAGTTGTGTATCTCTGAAGTTCCATGTTGTTGAGTAGGTTTTATTTAGAAAACCGATTAACATTTGGTAAGGATGGATCCAGCATTTTCCTCACTAAGGTTTCGTAAGGCCCGATATTTTGAATTCTTCTTGGTCAGCAAATAGTGATTTCCAGTACATATATCGTTGATGGGAATTACTTGCAAAGTGTGGTAAGTGCATAATTTTTGTGCGCCCAGAGGCTGAGAATGACTGCATGGTTGTCTATTTTTTAGTGTGTACTTGTTAAAGTGGTGCAAGGCGAGTGGTGCCTGACTCTAGATTGCTTATTTTAATAAGTGTACAACTGTGGCAAAAGTTTGTCTCGTGAACCATTTTCATGAAAGAACTGTAACTGGCTGTGGTAAATGAATCTATTTAGTGGGTTAATTTACTTGAGCTGGGGAACGATGTGGTATTTACTTCATGCAGATTTTTTTGTAAAATTCTTAAATGGCCAGTTTCTTGGTATAAGGAAATTATTCCTTAATATAAAATTAGATATTAGATGTATAGCAGAACTTCAATATGGTAATGACATTTTGCTGCTAAGTAGATATAGAAAGTTACTCTAATCCAGTATGTGAAGTTGCTTTTCTATACTATAATACAGGTTGAACTTGATAGGTTATTTCACAGCAGCTTATGATACGTATAAACGAACACATGATACCCATATTATGCGAATTATAAATAGTCAGGCTTTCTAAGTAGCACGTCAAAAATAAGCAAACTCTATAAAATTACCCTAGTTTAGGTTTGGTTTAGGGCATGTCTGCATAGAAAACGATAAACAATAGTAAATGCAGACTGAAATGGAATTAAGCACTTAATTTAGATTTCTCCCAACAGAACTTCGAAGAAAATTTTAAAATCACGAGTGATTAATACAAACATCAAAAGCTACACTGATTCTGCGTTCCTCACTGGAGTTTGTGCCATCACTCGTCATGCTATTGTTAGCCCTTGATTACCTCGAAAAACTGTCTTCCAAGTTGCCTTAAAATAAATGCTTAAAAACCTTCACCATTTCAGTTTAATTTCCTAATATTTTGTCTTGAATATTTAATTACGTAATATATACCAAAATGATACAATTGAGGTCTAGGGTATTTCATAAAAAAAAAGTTAGGTCATGATAGGAAAATATTTTGGCTGCTGATAACGTATAGGAAATCCTATTTTGGGTTAATGGAAAGTGTAAACTTTCAAGTCTTATGAAAATCGCCCCATTAAATTATAGAAAACTGCCGAGATCCTTTTGGATAAAGGCTAATGTTACTAGTTTGAATTTGAAACTGTTGTCTGTTCCGTGTAAAATTATTTCGCCTACAACTGGTTAAGATAGTTCGATTTTTAACAAGTGATATTCGAAGATTTATCGGTAAAAGCTGAACGTTGGACTTGTGCATCTACTCAAATTTTCTTGAATCCAAATTTCTTGAACATCATTTGAAGATAAAACTATTAACCAAAATATTTGGTTGATTTGAGGGCTTAATTAGGTTTTAAGATTTTCATGGCATATACAGGATTTATCAGCAACTACTCAGGATAGCACTGGAAACAGGGATTTGCTTACATTTCTAGTGACTTAAGGAACCGGGTCTTGAAGGTTTTATACTGTACTGCTGTTCGTTCATGGTATTTAAAATATGTCGTTATGCTTTGTCATATTTTGCCATTATATAAATTTTGTAATCTCAAGGTTAACCAGCAGGGCTAGGGATGATGTAATATTTAATGATAAAGGGTTTCTAAGGGTTACATTAGAAACGGTTTCCGAGCAGAAAAAGTTTGGGTTTTTAAAGCAATGTCCACACGACAGACTTTGTCCCCAAACAAAAGCGAGAAATTTGAACGTTGCCAGGCACAGTTTCTGTCTGCCGTACACGTGACCAAAGTGTATATTGAGTACCTTGAGTAAAGACGCCAGACTTTCTGGTGAGTAACGTACACGATTACCAAGCATACGAATGTGAGCAAAGACGCCAGACTTTTTGGTGTGAGTAACGTACGCGACTGCCAGGCATACGAATGTGACAAGGACTGATGCAAAGAGCCAATACATTAGTTTTATTATAAACGCATATGGTATATGAAAAACACAAAAAATTAAAGTTGAAGTAATTATACTTAAAAATAAAAATATTTACGGGAATGTGCAGTGATTATGAGCATATATTTATCATTGGAGTCAAGTAACTTTTATCCGTGGAAATATATTATTATTTTCTATTTTAAATGTTAGCTATTATATATAATACATGTTTAATCCGTACGCATATATATGATCCTTAATCTTCAAGCATTATCTTATTCAATATACATTTATTTTTTTTACGTTCATTTTCCTTTCCATTAATTTTTCTGTTATATTACTTCTCTTATTCGTTTTCCTCAATGGGATTCTTTCTCTGTAAGTGCCCTTGAGTCAACAGCATTTTGCTCTACTACTACTACTACTACTACTACTACTGCTGCTGCTGCTGCTGCTGCTGCTGCTGCTGCTAATGGTAATGATAGCATAAACTTGAAAACGTAAAACCAGTTGTGGAGGTTGTAGGATTTGGTTTTTGAATGGTTTCAATGCTACCTACTTAACAACGCACACGAAGGTACAGTCAGATTCATCAGTCCGACGACACATTCTGCTTAGCATTTTCACCGGCAAACATGCACCTTGATACATATTGATGCCAATATGTATCATAGAGTTTTTGAACCATAAAGATAATAGTAACTGTGTGTCCACGGGGTCTTGACAAGTGGATTCAAGGAGCTAATAGGGCGCAGAGTGCCAGTCGCTTCCTGTTCCTCTGGCTATGAGCCATGTTGCAATTCTCGTATTGTGTTCACCTCCACCAAGACTTTGACTGGCCAGACGCAGCCGTTTGTGTCTTCGAACGGACTAATTCATCCAGATCAAGTCTGGTCGTGTGGACGGGACTCAAGGTGTTTGGTCATCTGGGATGAAATGACTGAAATAGGGCCAGAGATCTTGTCATAACTTGCGATAGTTAATTGACGTTATGGTTCGGAACTTAAGATAATGGGGCAATTGATTTTTTCTGTACTGAAGCTGTAGAAAGTTCAAAGGAATGAATAGTTTGAATAGTAAACCTGAAAGATAGGATAAAATTTAAAACCTAAGCTTCAGTGCAACCCTGGCCACTGGTAGTTCACTGGTTTTAGCTAGGTTATGACGTCTAGCTTACGTATCGCTGTTTAGTAATATTATAACACAGTGACCCCCTTAGTAATACAGTGTGTATATCGGTTAGATAACTGAAGGAAACTAGTGAGGCGCTTTCTTCAATGTTTAATGGGATACTTTGTAAAACAGTGCTGTGATCCATACGTTTTTACTTTAAATATTAACAATGAAATTTCTGCACATTAGAGGAATCACTCTTAATTATTTTTGGCTGTTTCTTCAACATAATCGCCGTGAATATTGAACTGTTATACAGCAGTCATAAATCTTTAAACTATATTTTTTGAGATCATTGGCTAAGGTCAAAACAGCATGAATCTTGTGTGAGATATGAATAACAAGTTTTCACTAAATCCCTAGCATTATACGCTCCAAATTATTTTTGCTAATTTCTACGCTAAAACTAAATGTTCCCTTAATATATGCCTTCATAAACTGACTTTAAAAAAATGTTAAGAAGTATTTTTCGCCGTAAGAATAAATTGAACTGTCTACAAAATTCGCAATGACGTACGTATACCCTACCCAGTCACTCCAGGTTTGTATTTAACATCTTTGGAAAGAAATTACTTTTAATGTGCTTTCAGTGCTATCAAGATTTTTGAAAAGGTCAGGAAAGGTAAACCAGACCAATACATTTGAGGCTAATGAAGGCTAGACAGAATACATCTCGAGTAGTTTTTGCTCGCATATGCCCTACATGTAAACTATTATTCATGTTTTATATCTAAAAATACTTTGTCAAAGAGAACATCACATCGTACCGTATCAAGGAGGAAAATGTTTCTTACATTTTGCATAAAGCGTCTTAAACACCCAGCTGATGATTCTTTTCATTCTGTTTCATTTGTGATTAGTATGAAAAAAATACTACCTAATTTTTGCATAATGCCAATGCATTGCATATGTAATGTTATTGCATAATTTTATTACACTGCGTAGATACTCTGAAAAAAGGAAGATTTTTTTTTTTTTCGGTACATGAAGAGCTCGGTAGCTCTTTACCTTAAGTGATTCCTCACGTTGGAAGTGAAGCACACGGTATGAACCGCCCCCCCACCATATGATTTTCATACTAAGAAGCTTCACACTGGGGTTCAAGCTTATCACATGAAGTCACAAAGAAACAATAAAGCTCATAACATGACTCATTAGGTGTCACGGGTGTTACATTGCTTGAAAAGAGGTCAGACTTTTACACTGGAATTGGATTTGTAACCATGGAACTAAACAGACGGCACTGTCCTCCATACGGCAATTATTCCTTTGCGGTATTATAAGAACTCGACCTTTATTGTGACTAGCACAAAATAAATGCAGCTGTTATAAGTCAATTTATCGCCGAAAGAAAACTGGCGCCAAAATATGTGCAGCAACGGGTTAAAAATATAACGAAACCTAAGACTTTATATACGTGAACGAATTAGAATGTCCAGAGTGTGGGGTTCACTTGAAAAGTTTTATTTGAAGTTTTCTTTTAGAGGAAAGTTACCAGTTCTATTTGATGGCGAAAGGTTTCTGAATTCCAAATGACTTGTTCACTGTAGCTAACGATCATTATCAAACCGTTGCGTGATTTTCTCTTCTCTCTCTCTCTCTCTCTCTCTCTCTCTAATATTTTACCTAATAGTCGGTAACATTACTAACCTTATATATACAGTGACAGACTTGAAAGAGCACTAGAATAATAATAAAAAAATTCGACATCCCATTAACGTATATCATGCTGTACTGAGACAATGGGGAAAGCCATTAATAAGAGGAATATCTTTTACACTAAAGAAGCAAGCTGAATTCTAAGAAAGATAGAGCACATTGTACTCATCGTTTAAGGAATTTGTCGTAATAAATGTCGTGGGATTGGTGCTCGGTTTACATATAGTGATGAGCCAGAGAGAGAGAGAGAGAGAGAGAGGGAGAGAGATTTAAGTAATTTTGAACTTTGCATATGAAAGTTTTAAGAAAAAATAACACGAGCTTGTTTCCATCAGAAACAAGTAAACAATGCTCCGAAGTTTCTTCGCGCAATCAAGTGTTCTGTACATTGTATAATACTGTATGAAACTCTCAGCCACGGCCCATGAAACTCTCAGCCGCGGCCCATGAAACTTTCACCCACGGTCCGGTGGAGGTTTGTGTTGTTGTCACCTATAAAGGTGCAAGACGCACGATTGTGGCTAACTTTAACCTCAAGTAAAATAAAAACTACTGAGGCTAGAGGGCTGCAGTTTGATAAGTTTGATAATTGGAGGGTGGATGATCAACATACCAATTTGCAGCCCTCTAGCCTCAGTAGTTTTTAAGATCTGAGGTCGAACGGACACACAAGGCCATCTCAATAGTTTTCTTTTACAGAACACTAAAATAAAGGTTCAGTAAATATAAATGAATACCAAATCTAGGTATTCACAAGCGGAAATAAACTGCTAAAATTACAATGATTGTATGAAAAAAAGCATGGTAAATTCCATGGTGCTGTGAAAGCGATACGTTTTATCAAGTTTCAACGTGAAAAAGTACGTCAGAAGACTTTTCTGAATAAGCTACACTGTACATGTTTAACAGGTATTTTTGTCACGAAATCGCCAGAAATGTACTGGTAACATTTTAAGATCGTAATCCAACTAGACCTGAAAAAGCCTGAGTGGTGGGATATGATTGAAGAGTACCTTTCATTACACGATGTGTAAGTTAATAATAAAAGAACACTTCACGAATAAGAGCAGACTTGAACAAAATTGCCACCAGAGCAGAGGAATACAAAGTCAAGAATGATTTCCACCGAGCACCACTCGGACCCTCCATTCACCCTGCTTTTTTCTACCCTCAGCCCTTTAAATTGCTCCACTTTATCTTCAGTTCCAATTCTGAACAATCCATTCACAAGGAAAGAGAGGCAGAAGCTCCTGAGATCCACTGAAGGAGGAATTCTCTCTCTCTCTCTCTCTCTCTCTCTCTCTCTCTCTCTCTCTCTCTCTCTACCTACCTACCTACTACCTACGTTGCTACCTATCTTCCTTATAAAAACATTAACACTACCCGAAACCCGTGAAATAAAATATTAGACAGAAACGGACTCGCAAACCCATAAGACCAACTAAAAGATACTTAATATTTACCCCTTGCATTTCAGAAACTTCAAAATCATTAGAAAATTTTCGCCCTTTTGGTTCTTAAAGAGGATTAACCTTGCATCAACATTCCAGAACTAAATATTTTGTTGCTTCAGGACGTAGGTAAGATACCAACACAGCCTCGGCTCTTGTGTATTGACATAAAAAGCAGTTATTTCTGAGTTAATGCGTTTTGCTAACACCTTAATTCTAAAGACTGGATATGTATTCAATTTATTAATGTATCTCAAATATATGTCTTAAGTTTTTTCTGCCTCATCTCTTAGTAATAATAAGCGTAGCACTTTCCAGCTGACAATGACAACAACCGTTTCTCTGGCTTGTTTTTTACCATCAGGACCTTTGTTACCGTTCACAGAGTTCACTTTAGGCAATTCTACATAAATACTTATAGAAATGTGGAAATGCGATTACAATGATCATTCAACTTAGTGATCACTGTCTTATTCATCTTCAGCACCACGGGTGCCCCTACCTACCTTTTCCTCTGCATCACTTTGAGCAGATGAGTCGCCTGCTGCCTTTTGGTTGGTTCTGGATGGGCTTTGTGGATGATACATTTTGCGACACTCATTACTATCAATAGCGGAACGGATTACAATAACTTCCTGCCAACTTAGAAAGCACGAAATTCCGAATTTTTTACAAATTCCACCCTTCATTTTCATCTGTCATTTGTCGACATATATAGATGATCCTGCCACTTAATACTGTTTCCAGAGATCCTACCAACAGGCCGAAGCCCCTTTAACGTGTTTATGAAATAATAATGTATAAAATTCCGATACGAAAATTATTTACCGGAAAGAATGGGCTTCATCGAAATCATTTAATTCCAGAGAGCTGTCATGATTTCCTGCATACATCACGGAGTGGTACGGCAATGTCTAGCTAACTGGTCCTTTAATTGCCAAATAAATGTTGGCATTTGAATGAAGCCGTAATTATTTGCGCTGGTTTTACTAGAAAACCTGCAATTAAAAGCACTGCTATGATTAATTAAACTTGTATGCGGTAATGGAGCCTTTTCATCATTGCCCCATAAATGCGCTTTCTCATATCTTTCTTTATTTTGCCATTAGTTTCTCGAGTATTTTTACTATGAAGGCTGGCTTAACGGTTAAACGATAATGGTATGTGTGTAGAGTGAATAGCAAAGACAACAATGGAAATAATAATAAAAGGCAAATGTATACATTTTGACCTCTTTCTCCACGAACTCATTTTATGATGTTGAAATAACAAGATAACCAATCTAATGTGCTCCATTTAGTAAACAATATATTTTAACACAGTGGGGCATAGCCTATTGATGGTTATGGTCCTCTAAAGAAAAAAAAACTACTTAGGAATATCACTCTTAACAGCTGTATGATTTCAATTGAACATTCCATATATATATATATATATATATATGTTATATATATATATATATATATATATATATATATATATATATATATATATATATATATATACATACATATACATATACATATACATATATATATATATAGTTAATATATATATATATATATATATATATATATATATATATATATATATATATATATATATATATATATATATATGAATGTACTTAACTCAAGAAAGATGGTAAACAAGCATTGAATTATTCAATAGTGGTATATCATCATATTCCGTATTCAAAACCTGAGCACTTCTTTTATCCTAGCTTCCTTAAACTACATCCATCACGTAATTCTCTTTCTTTTTCTCCTTCGGGGGAAAAGTCAAAGACAAATTGGCCATTAAGGTTCCGCTGTCTGGCGAAGATAGAATCGACATAGGTGTCGATGTCTTATCCTTTCTCCATTTAATGGTTGTGATCGATAATGTAAGTCATGATCCTTGATCTTAGTGACAGATTTAAAATGAGTATCTCGACTGTGTACCAAAGGACGTGTGTGTGTGAGAGAGAGAGAGAGAGAGAGAGAGAGAGAGAGAGAGAACCAAACAACATCAAAAGAATGAGTCAGCCCCCAAATGGAAGCTGAAAAACTTGATGAACAAACAGTGAAAGGAATTAGGATCTGGTAGAGACACTTGGAATCTAACATATAACGACTTAATGCACACCTTTACTTTTCAAGAAACAAAGACATTCAAAATAATAATACCGAAGTGGGCTGGTATTGTGAACCATATAAAGATATGTCATTCAGAATCAACAGTCACCCTAATATCATTTTGTCTCTTATAACGATGAATAGTGCATCTCCCAAAAATAAAAAAAAAAAAAAATATATACATATATATATATATATAATATATATATATATATATATATATATATATATATATATATATATATATATATATATATATATATATATATTAGTAATATTTGATAAATAAATATACATATAAAGGTGAAATTTAGTCCAGCTACATTTTATATGATTGCTTCGGTTTCTTTGATTTTTTTTTTTTCAATATCAAGTATTGGGTGTATCTTTCCACGAGCCACCACCTACTAAAATGTTCAGGAAGAAATTCATACTTTCTTCTTTTACGACAAATATTCTCAGTAAGCCAGTTGCTATTACAGACAACTCGGACAATTTATGATCGACTTGCTAAATGCATGTTGTCATCTTAATTACTTTAGGACTTCGTAGCATGAAGCATGAAGCCAGATCTTGGGATAATAACTGAATTATTGTTGTTAATTTTTTTCATTTACCTCATTGTTCCACTTTATGTGAAAGAAATGCAAGCTTTGTTAACAAAAGCTTGCATTTCAAGCTCAACACTTCAGCAAGCAACTCTTTAGGCAAGAGAATTTACAATGGATTTCCATTAACATTACTTATAATATATATAACGCAAGTAATTACGGGAGACTTCATTGTCCTTACTGTGTACAGCGACCTGTGAATTTCCTGTTGTTTTGTAATTAGCCTCTGCAAACGCCAACGCATTGTGATACTTCCAGTCTTAATCTTATTTTAATGACTCGCTCGTGAAGGCTGGATTTTATACTAAGGAAGCACTGAAGCAGTCAGTGCATAGTTAGGAAGCTGTTATCTAAATAGAACAAAAATAGTTTAAAAATGAATTTCTCTCTCAGCTTTCTAGTTGCTGCTCTACTCAAGTTATTCTTTCTTCTCCTACTTTGGTCATTCACATGACCACGAACTCTCCCGTTTCTTTTTATATCTTTCGCTCCAGTACACATCTCGGTGTATACGTGATTCACTACAAATATGGTTTTGATTTGGTCAAAAGTATCAGAACACGATATCTGCTTCCTATGGCACCTAAAAACATTTCGTCTATTTCCCAACTTTCAAAATGTCGACATCCTTACCAACATCTTCCATGCTTAATGAATAAATACAGGAAGTTTATTGTAACTACTTGTAGATTAGTATAACAGGCACATTCTTTCTCCTCTACTGGATGTATAAAATTCTTTTATTTCACCATTGATTTTGGTTAAATAATTACTAACAGGTATGCGTAAAATTTTACAGGGCCATATTTTCTTCATGTTTTTGCTGATCTTACCTAGGTGGTTCTTTTTGTGTTAGAGATAATGATATTTTCTCGCAGTTGCCGTTGTTCCTGACGTCGCTAATGATCTTCTTTTCGTTTTAACGTGCTTTATTCTATTTTTATATGGTAAGTACGGTGCCTTCTTTGAAGGACTTTGATTTGGCGGTGGGTAGGCCGTACTTCGGACTGGCTGCCCTGCCTGACATCGCTTAGACCCGGTAACGAATGTGTACATACACGGACCCCGCCTCCTTTCTCCCAGTTAGCACGAGGAGCAGCTGGGCGGCCGACAGTTCGAGACGTGTGAGGTGTCTGTTGCGTTTTTAGAAGATGTTGGAGTGGCTTTACTTATGTGTGTATTAGTCTGTAACAATTCCATTTGCTTTCAGCAAACCTATCCGCGATTGGCATAATGCATCCCGGTGCTTGACGTTGCTAATGATCATGGAAGTGTTATTTAGAATGTGGCTGTTCTCGCGTTGTTACCAAAATGCTCACCCCTTGTGGTGCCCATCACAATTTCGTGTTTGTTGCTATGAGAGCTTCTTTAAAATAGAAAACAAGATAAAAATGAGCCGAAGTTTCTTCGGCGCAATCGAGTTTTTTGCACAGCCGCTACAGCTTATAATCAAGGCCACCGAAATAGATCTATCTTTCGTTGGTCTCGGTATAATACTGTATGAACCGCGCCCCATGAAACTTTAACCACGGCCCGGTGGTGGCCTATCCTATATCGTTGCCAGAAGCACGATTATGGATAACTTTAACCTTATGAGTTAAAATTGTTAGTAGTTAGAGGTTGCAATTTGGTATGTTTGATGATTGGAGGGTGGACGATCAACATACCAATTTGCAGCCCTCTAGCCTTAGTAGTTTTTATAGATATGAGGGGTGGACAGAAAAAGTGCGGACAGAAAAAAGTGCGGACAGAAAAAAGTGAGGACAGAATAAAGTGCGGACGGACACAAAAAGCCGACACTAAATTTCTTTTACATAAAACTAAAAGGACTCCACTACGCATGGACGCCAACTTTACGGATTGCTCAAATACCATTCACGCAGTGTAGAATATTCTACTGGTGCATTTATTCCAAGAGGCTCTACGTCTACGAAAGCCATTAGCTAATCTTCTCATGTAGAGGCATCTTGATCATTCTGCTAGAATTCTATCAGTGGATTAATACAAAAGTTGTATATTAGTTGTAAAGTTAAGTATATCTTAGTTTAACCAGACCACTGAGCTGATTAACAGCTCTCCTAGGGCTGCCGCGAAGGATTAAATTTATTTTTACGTGGCTAAGAACCAATTGGTTACCTAGCAACGGGACCTACAGCTTATTGTGGAATCCGAACCACATTATAGCGAGAAATGAATTTCTATCACCAGAAACAAATTCCTCTAATTCTTCACTGGCCGGTCGGAGATTCGAACTCGCCACCAACAGAGTGGTAGCTGAGAACGGAACCCGCTCACCCAGCAAGGAACTATATTAGTTGTAGGTTTTATATAACATGATCAGTGGGCTAAGATTCTTAGCTAAGGAGTAGGTTGCTGGCTGGATTCGAATGCCTGTAGAACAAGATAGTTTCCAGAATTGTCGATTTTAACTTCACTCTCGTTTTCATAGATTAGTCTATAAATCGACCTAGCAGCTCTGATAAAAAATTTGCAAATAATTACACTTTTATGCATATGCATGCAAACAAAAAAAAACAATTGTTCAATAAAAAAATTTAATCATTAAGAAGAAAAACTTATTTTGGTCATCAAAAACCAACTTCTTCCTTCAGTATGTATTAAGTGCCACATATATCGTAACATTAAGTTGTAACGCCAGGTAAATGATAATCGTTCATTCGGTGTAACATTGTTTTCGCGATTACAGTTTGATCAATCGAATCATCAGCTCCATCAGACGGCGAATTAATGGCTGATCTAGCCACCTTGCGGACAACCCTCTCTCTCTCTCTCTCTCTCTCTCTCTCTCTCTCTCTCTCTCTCTCTCTCTTCCCCATGCTCGTTTTATTCCTAATGGACCATCAATATCCTGGTGGAGACTGATTGATAAAACGTGAGACAATGTACTGGTCGAATGACTTCGTACTTGTCGAGAGTACAAAGAAAGTGACACATTTTGCGGTCGTGACTCTTCCTGAAATTTTTTATTTATAATGAAAAACACTTATGCACAACCTCTGTGATTCTAGTTGTTTATTCGGCTTTTAATTTGATTTGAATCTTTCTTCAACTTATTTTTATGGAGCTTTTTAAGCTCAGTTACTATGCCAAGCATTTTTTTACTAAGGCAATTCTTGCTTTCCAGTTTTTTTTATTCTTTCTTTATTTCCATTATAACTAGTTAGTCTTCAAGCCTTATATAATATATTTAAATCTTTAACTTATACTTTATCATTGTTTCCATTTTCCATAAATATTTTCCTAAACTAACTTATTCACATTGTTGACCCTATAACATCAACAATTCAACAAGCTTCTTTCATTTTGTGTTCTCCACATCTCTATTAATTAATATATACTGATGATTTTGTGACTGAGATAACATGTGGCGACAATGCTGTTTGTTCCCCCAGTTCATGTTACCTAACTTTTAATTAGTCTTAACATAGCAGAAGAAATCTCTCATTCGTATTGCTACAGCTGTCAGGGGACAAATTCCCAGCTCCTTTGCCCCAGTACTTGGTCTTTCTGCTCTTCATCTTCTTCCATGACCTTATTTCTCTTCGATCGTCTCATGGGAATTTTCGTCCCGATGAGCTCATTTTGGGAGATTGTAAGAAAGAAACGAGGAAAATACTGTACCAAAAGCATGAGAAAACTTCGAAGGGAAAATTTATTGAACGATTAAAAAGTTCGCGCTGATTTTCACGTCCATAATTCTCCCAAAGAAGCTATTTATCTGTTAAGTTCGAACGGATGGTTTCCAGGGATGAAAGAGAGAGAGAGAGAGAGAGAGAGAGAGAGAGAGAGAGAGAGAGAGAGAGAGAGAGAGTGAGTCTGTTCTTCTTGTGAAGTTTGGTAGGACAATCGGAGGGAGGAAACAGTATAAACCCATCAGATAACCTCTTCATTCAGGAGCGTTTTTTCTTTCACAATAACTGGTGTTTTTTATCACTTAAAGAAAGCATCTGTAAAAAAGAAATAAACTACAGTTGTTGTATATTTGCGTTTTACTCTAAATTGGGACAAGAACCTACAAAAGAGATTGAGGGACAGATGCATATTTATCGACGCTTTCTTTGCCAACAAATGGTGGGACTTTGATACGTTGCTCCTCCTTTTATCAGTAAGCAATTCGGGAGGGATTTGTGGTTTCCCCAAACCTTCTCATCCAGAGCTGCGATCTCTCACACGTGGGTAACTCCTGGCTTTTTTTGGACCAGAGTCTGTGCATCATGACCTCCCAAAGTCTTGTGTGTCAGGTTTCTTTCACCATTTATTTATTTATTTATTTATTTATTTATTTAAAAGTAAATTCAACACACTTCTTTATTTTCATTTATTTATTTATATATACAAGTAATAATAAGTGCACAAATCACCCGCACATTTTATTATACCTTCTAGAATTTACGCACGATTTTTCCAGAATTTAGTTAGTAGTTCTTATGGTTATAATAAATCTAAAAAGTTTTATGTATCTAAAATGTTACATGTAAGTCTTCAAAATAAGACCTATACACTCAGTAACAGAACGAAAAAGTTTTTGTAATAGGGAGGAAGTTTTGTGGATACTTATCTACTTTTCCATTATTTATCCACTTATTCATGTGTTTCCATCTATATTTTTCCAGTTGAACTTTATGCTACATCAATGATTTTTTGCTCTTTAAATTAGATGATTAAAATACGACCCCAATTTTGCCAGCAACTTTTTTACGGTCTCTGGAGACAACAGATTCTGATTTCAAGAAGAGGAAAAACATGGTTTTATTAATTTTACATCCGTGAACCATACAAATTTTTTTTTTTTTTTTTTTTTTTTGCTTTATTTGTCTTTATTAACGCAAAAATATCCCAGTAACGGAATAACCTCCTAATGACTGACTGTATACGTTCCGCATCGTTTCGTCATGGAGCTCGCTTGATACAACCAGACATTTTTGCTTTTTATTGTTCACTCAAAACCTGAATCTTGGCAGCGTACATTAATTCTGGAGAGGCGCAGAAATGAAGCAGCGGGTGTCCGGAAATTGATGCTCTAGGTCTGTTTATTTAGGATCGTTGATTACTTCACATCTGCGATTAGAAATTTATCCGAGTAAAAGAATCTCTTTACGCCAACGTTGCTGAAAATTCTGAAACCATTTTATTGGAAAGAGCTGTTGGGATTTTTCTGTTTTCTTTATTTGCTACACAAGTTATAGTTATAATTTTGCGATGAAGTACCAAATCAGCCTCTGACAGTCAACGCAACTGACCTTGTTTTGTTCCATTGAAATAAACTATATGAAATGGTTATATCATTTAAACCAAAAGATATTTTTTTACTTAACTGGAGAACCAGAAAGTCTACTACCGTCTCATTTTTTCCTTATTACTCAAACAAATATGCTTGTTTTTTATACAATTATAGAATCTTAACAAACGCACATATTTTGTTTATATACATATATTATTTATATTCATATACTACTTAATCTGACTTGTAGAAGGTATTCAATGTAGGGAGAGAATGCTGGGGATATTCTGAGAAATCCGCAACATGATCGGAATATTATATTTTAACTAGCTAAACGTTGAACTCGGCAACCATATGCGCCTTCTCTATTCTCACAAATATCAAACGGATATAGTCACGTACCTTTTTAAACCTCCCTACTTTCACATGTCATTTACTTTTATCCTTTTTTAACTAAACCTAAGCTCAGTTATTTTTGATCGTCGCTACGAATAAACTAAAGATGATGGGGACTTTTCAGTATAAAGGGTTACATACTGGATGCCGTAAAAATGGCTATATTGCAATGCAGGTAGAAGCAATTTTATATTTCACTACAAATTTGATTTTGCTTGTGATAAACAAATTTTTAAAGACATTGAAAACGAATGCGTTTATTTATAACAACAGCATTTTGTTATCATTGGATTTTTCGAATCTCGAAAACTGGAACGATATTTCTTACAGTTATCAAGGTATACAGAACTTATCAATACTCCAGTGGCTTTTTAAAAATGCTCACTTTTCTCGGTTTATTTCAAAATGGAACAAAAACAAAACAGTAAACTGAGGAACAATCTATTTAAAGAACGAAATTTTGACAGTTTTGTCCTGTTTAAGTTACCCGAAGGGTGCTTGCCAAGTTTTAGGCTGTCTTTAATTCGAAACATTGCTTGAGTAAGCGTTTTATCAAACCGCAATAGAAGGGACTCATTAGTTCGCAGCTTGTACCATTTTCCATGAAATAAAATAATTCTCATTCCTATAAAACAATCAATATGGAGGACATGGTATCATTGAGGAAATATATTAAGAACAAATGTAGGTCTCAGGGTATCCGTGATTAATTGCACATTCCACAGTTTATAGTAAAAAAAAAACTGTTTTCAGTTCCTGCACAGAGCAGAAACAAGAAGTTTCCTCTTCCAGCTCCACTGTCAAAATCTCAATTTTCAGAGTTTCTGTCGGAAAATTTATGCAAGTGGCATTTATTTCGTCGGGAATCAAAGATGTAAAATGAAATCCTTCCGTTCGGCAGTTTTGTCTTCTTCGTTCACGGCGACCTAGATGCTTCTTGAATTGCACAAGTATTAGGATTTTACAGGTTGGCATGATAGCACGAGAAAGGAACTGAAATCTCCCCAATAGCCTATCCCTTGCTTTTGAAAGTTTTAATAGATATTTTGCTCAAAGTATGCACTTTTTTATTGCAGACTAATATTTTTTAGTTATTTTTTAATTAACTGAACAACAGTTCACTTTATTTACTGAGAATCCTCAAGTTGAAATAAGAAAAAACTAAAATTTATATGTTGGGTTCCCCTGGACGACTGGGAGAAGATGTAAAATAAGAATTTGGTACTTGAATAGCACTTTTTTATTATATGTATTTTTTATAGTTATCTTTTATCTAAAACTAAAATTGTCACGCAAATTACCTTTTCAGTTTCCCTACCCTAATTTGAGTTTTTTTTGAGTTACTTGCGAATATCTAATATTGTTTCACATAGTCCAAAATATTCCAAACATACTTCATTGCATATCTCTTGTAACATGAATGTACCACTCAACTTCGAATGTAATCCGTTATCTGCCAGCCTCACTGCCATTAAAGAATATTTGTATAATCCCTTGTGTACGATATAATGCTCTCCTTTCCCGGAATCGTTAACCTAAATCCAGCAATCTTTCTGTCAATGAGTATATTACTTCAGTATTCTTAAATACAGTCAGAGAAGTTAATGCTTAGAATTCTGCTTTTAGAATTTTCTCTGTACACATACTTGACCTTGCTGCACCTAGTTGCACGTAGGCTCTCTTGTTTCAAAAATGGTTCTGTGGAAAGTGGTGATTCTCTTTCTAATTTGCAAGGATGATCTTTTAATGTCAAACGCACAACAGCTTTTAAAAAAATCGATTTGATGCACTTAGTAGTTATCATTATAACTATAATGGCATTCATTATAATTACTATCGTTCTTCATTATTATCATCATCGCCTCTAACGGTGCGTAACGCAATAGGTCTTTGTGAAATTGTTATCATCAGGAGATTTCAACTTCTTGGCCCATAAATTTGCAACCGTTATCGATGATAAAAACAAGATATCATTCTAGGCTTTATACGCTCTTCAGTTGCTTACTGTTAGATCCTTGCTAGGTGTTATGGTAATGTTAGGCAATGTCTTTTCGATATCCGAATATCCGCTTTGTTTTGATAAGATATGGTCAGGTTTCCTACCATCAGTGCCGTTTTTCCAAGCATAGTCATATAACAATAGTCAAGAATAAATCTCATTATCTCTGTACCGCAAAGAGGTTACGTAAAAAATGAGCAATTTTAAATAGGATAAACTTCAAAGCGGGCATGCAACATCCCTGTGAATAACTCAGCCATGATGTGTAAATTTAGTTGTTGGATTAAAACATTTCTTAGCTAAAACACTTGCTAAGGCGAAAAAGCAAACAAGAGAGAGAGAGAGAGAGAGAGAGAGAGAGAGAGAGAGAGAGAGAGAGAGAGAGAGAAAGTGTTATTCCACAGACCCAGTGATTAACTTTAAATCATACACTTCCTATAAAACTTACAATGGCCTTTACAAATTTTAGTCCTAAACTTCTTCCAGTTATGGAAATCCCCGAGTAGTTGCTTCCGTTAGGGCGCAAAGAATTAACTTTTGTTAGTTGCTAGCGCGTACTGGTATTATTGGAATGTTATGCTTTGTTCAGTGTGCACAGCCTTTGTTGTTGTAACATCAATACCTATGTACCAATTAGTTATGCGCGCAAACACATTTGCTATACACCTTCTCATGGACGCATTTTTAAAATCTGACACATCATAAATGCGGTAAACTAGCACGAAAGCAGTTAATAAAATCAAAGCACAGAGAGAGAGGGGTGGGGGCGGGGTTGCTAAATGCCATTCTGGTAGTTCCTTGAACAAAATATTAATAATCAAAATCATAAGCAAAAGCAAATGTTTTAAGTGCAGCGTAGATAGATAAACAGACAGGCAGACAGACAGAATGCCAGACAGAGTTTTTGGTCCTTTCCAGCATTGTTGGTGCACGGCAAAAACATAGGTTTAAAAATGGGAACAGGAACTTTTCTATCCTTTGGTCTCGGTCCCGGTAGAAAAACAGAAAATAGGAGCAAGAAAAGAGAATAGATATTAAAGGGGAATGATTCTGGTTTAACAGCAGATGGGATGAGAGCTCTCATGTTTCCTGACTAACACAGTTACTTCCACATCTGAAAGATCTCAAGTGAACCAAAGGGCAATTGAGTTACATCACTCTTTCAGAGATAGCTTAGGAGTTGGATAAACTAGTAAACCAAACCAGAATTCTTTTTCCAAGCTGCAACATTCATTGTATTTTTCTTTGTAAATCTCCTCTTTTCATTTAAAAGCTGCAGTACACAGTCAACCTTTACCATTTTAAAGTAAAAAATTACCACTTCATTTCCTTTAACAAAGGTTTATTAGAAATTCCCTAACGTTCTTATAAACTGCAACTTATAAAGTTTATGAGATTTTGTCTTTTTTAACTGGGCGTTCAGAAATATGATATAGTGCCTAGATGTCACGTAGATACGTTCCCAGACACCAATTATTATCTATGTTGATTTCAGGCAACCTTAGGTTAATGTCTCTGAAATAGATATGAGCATAGCCCCACAATTACTTTTTCTCTATCAAATGGATATATTATTCTGGTAATGAGTATTTTGGTGGCGCTGCCATATACTATTATCATGTTATGTTTCATGACAGTGTTAAATGAATCCGGAAAATACAAAGATAGACTAAGGATTTCGTGTAGATTTATTATTGTGATGAACTCTCTCTCTCTCTCTCTCTCTCTCTCTCTTCTTCTTTCGTATAGTTGTTATTTATATTTATGTTGTATATTATAATACTATCACTTGTTTTTCTCTTTCTCATTCTTTCATTTATGTTATCTGGCAATTCTTCTTCTTCTTCTTCTTCTTTCTCTCCTACTATTTAGATTTACGGATTTCTCGCCAGCAACAGGAATAAGTTCGGGGGAAACATCACCACTATCAAGGTTGTCAAACCAGTTCTTACGTCATTTGTTGATGATACACTATCAGGAATGGCCAGAACCGCCATTCGAACGACGTTCCCGGCCTGTAAAGAAATTCATTAACTTTTTGTTTGAATAAAATGACGAATGCAAAAGGTCTTCGAACGTCAATCAAGATCGCTCATATTTTAAGGATCTTTCAACCGAATGTTCGCAGTTACCTTACCGTAGAATGTATTGCTGATAATGCTTGTCCTCAACTTGTAACATAGTCGCACGTTTTCATACCTTTCGTTTACCGTCCAGTGTTCACAAAGCCACGAAATGCTATAACGGATCACAATGTTGTTTATTGTATTCTCTATCTAGATTATACGTAGTTATGTGATATTTCTGTTATTTTGCATTTTTCATTACAGTTTCAAGAGTACATGCAGCTGTTTTTCATAACATATAAGCAGCAGTTATATAGTTAGTTATCATAAATGTTAATTAGCTGCGTATCGCCGCTATTTAGCGAAAGTCACTATGCTCCAATATTGCGTGACAAAGGCATATTACTTGGAGAAAGAGCGGACACACCTTCAAATATGCTGATCAAATTTCGTCGCAGAGTATAAAATATTTCCAAAAATTAACATGCCAGGTAATACAAGCAGTGTTCATCTTCATTAGTAAGTACCATAAGTCGAGATAGTTATCCTCCGTGCATGAAAGAATATTATCATATTACTGCAATATTTCTGCTTCGTATTTTCGACTTCGACATGCAGCGTAAGGGTCATTCGGGTCTAATTTCAGCTGACTTTTATTATTAGTCTGAAGGTTGCCTAGCTATAAAAGGTTATTAGCCAGAAGTAATATTATGTGCTCTCGTAAATACTGCTGGCTGAAAGTTGTGCATCTTCTCTCTCTCCCTCTCTCTCTCTCTCTCTCTCTCTTCACACACACACACACAGGCTGAGCATCATCATTAGCTTAATATTCATATGTAAGACTGGAAAAACAGCCACAGCCAGTATTATATTGCAATGACGATGGAAGTACAAAATAGTGCTTATTCACTAACTTATGCAAAATAAACTATTATTATATCATATTAAGAAAATGTCCATACAAGTTTAGTGTATTTTGGTCATTACTTTCGCTCCTCGTTAAAATATTAGAAATATTCAAATTCAAAGAACTGAATGACCAGAATACGAGTTAATATTAAAATTCATTTAAAGCAAACGCTTGTATTTATTTTTCGCAATATTTTTTATAGTTATTTATTTGCTTTGCTATTTTACATGGGAGGTGCTTTGCCGTTACTAGGTAGACCGTGTGATAGCAACTCAGTAACCATCGCCTTCCCATCGATGACAAAGCCGTTGTAAAATTGCTCTGCTTTCAAATTCAATAGATTTTAAGATACCATCAATTGAAGATAATGATGATGATAAATATTACACATTACAATTTAAAAGTCCGTTTCCTAAAAGCTGTGAAAATAATGCTGAATATTAATGTAGGCTAGGCTTTGAAATAGCCTCATTTATTCAGCAGAGAGTGTTCACTCGCCGACCAGTTAATTTAAAACCGTAGATGGCCATGCAGCCGTTTATTTCTCGACCAATGTCATCAGCTTGATAGTTAGGCCATTGCAAAGATGCAACCAGCCAGTGGGTTGTTTCAATGTTGTTATATTACAAAGAAACTTCATAAATTTCTAGATCAAAATACGATTTATATCGACAATATAATATTAAAAAAATGGTGTTTATGGTTTATAGTGTTGCAAGTTCTACATATAGCAACCAAACATGTTACCGAAGAAATGTTTATCATTTGTCGTGAACCAACGGTATCGGAAAGAATGTCGTCACGTACAGCATCAAAAGCCGTATTCACTCAAGTAGCGAGAAATGAGCTGAGTCCGTTCATATTGCAGAAATGCAGAATGAAAAATGTGCAGTGCCCGTAAACCATCTGGTATAGAATTACCGTCTCTGTCAGTGGGAATTGGCCGATGTCTAATAAATGGAACAGACTTCTTCGGCAGCCGATATGAATACCGGTAGATTGCGGGAAAAAATGGAAAAGATGTTGTTCTCTCCATTTTCAGATGGCCCACTACTTAAATACAGTCCAGTTGTTCATCTTCCTACCAAAAGATCAGCTTTACGATAGTGTAAAAGTCTTATAGCAAGTATTTAGTTCATTTAGTGGTCAGTCACGTAGCGAAAATTGTCTTGTAATAGTAATTTCTTTGAAACGTAGATGAGAACAATTTGTAATACAGAAAATATTGCAGGCCGATCCGCTTATATGCCGAGCGTTTGCCGATGAACACACGGTCCTTGATCAACAGGCGTGATAAAAGAACCATGATTGTGCGGGATGTACCATGTAACGCCAATAGAAAACGCATTCAGCATGTTCATCATTTTTCCGATTTAAAGCGATATCATACTGAAAGCTTCGAGATTAACCGACGTCGACCAGTCACCGGAAAAAATCAGGCCTTTTGTGTCAGCCGAGCGATACCATCATACTCCATTGCTCAATGCAGCACCGAGAAAGGTGAAAGTATTCTGTACCGCGGTCTTCACTAACGACTTTACACGAAATGAACCAGTGGTCGGTCAAGGAAGAACAGTTTGTCTCTGTCTCTTTCTTTCTTAAGGGAACAAAGTTCTTTGCAATAAACGCCACATATTCTCTCCAGCCGTGTTAGGTCAGCAGTCTTCCATAATGGCTTTTCCGGGATTCTCTCATTATGTTGAGCAGTGCAGCATACGTTGCCATCACATATTGTCTTCACGTGTGGCGCTTCAGCAAAGTCGCATGCCTATTTCGAGCAGCCACATCCCGGGAGGCAAAGACTTTTTATAGCAATAGTGGCGTGTTGAAAGCCGCTTCCTGATTGCTGGAGACGCAAATGAACATGATGTAAATGACAAAATATGCCGCATGATTCTCCTTCTCACACTGCAAGATGTATGACCTCCAGCTCGACATGTGTAACTCCATACCTTGTTATTTATAGCCCTCTGGAAATTTAAAACTCATTGCAGTCGCTCGTGATGTTGTTAGTTCGTATTGCATTTGCACTGACACACTACCGATACCCCTGAATATTTCATCACTACCAGTGCCACACCAGCCTTATAGTGCATCTCTAAAACATATTTGTTCGACAGTTACACTATCCGATAGCGTTCATATTCAATGCCAGTGCCACTCAATGTCGCTTTTGCGGATATTTCATACATACTGGATGTTTCACTGATTTAGATATCAGTCGAAATTCTCGATGTGTTAGGAGTTTTGTCGGCGCAAATGTAGCTCCGTTAGTTTCTGGAACGATGTTTGAGTGCCTTTCGTTATATTTAGACACGTCTTCTGTCTGACAGTAGCGTTTATATTATTGCCTTTTTGTGCCTTCGTATGCAGGCATTCGAGTTTGCAGCATCTCGTTCCCAAGCACATCTCACTTTTTTGTCTTTGCTTAATGTCGTGACATTTCTCCAGTCTTCGTTAAACCAATCACTCGTAATCAATTCATCAGCAGCCTCAGACCACCTGTACCGGATACAGTTGCTGCTCAATCATAGCGCCAGAAAGGTTATTTGATTAGCTTAGTTTTGTTATGAGGAAACACGGTGTGGATTTATTCGCTTCCTTATCATAGCATAATTGATGCTGATGATATGAAGCGAATGCCAAATACCACACCGTGACTTAAAAAGTCTGCTTCCATAACAGTTTGCGAAATTTAAGCTGTCAAGCCAAGCGCTCTGGTGCTGTATGCTATTCTGGCGCTTAAGAAAGGATAGAGGGAGTTGGAGTGGTTGGGCAGCAACTTAAAGATATCCAGTACAAGGTGGATCTGGGAGAAAACCCCACTGTTGAACCAAGAATTAATTTTAGAGTGGTTGGACAGCAAGACTGGAGAAATTAATCACGACTAGCGGTAAAGTAAAAGACAAAAAAAGTGAATAATGCTTAGGGCCAAAGGGATGCTGCAAACACCGTTTAAAATGCCTGCATCACCCTCTTACAGGAACACTGCACAAGAGGCAATAGTATAAGCACTCTGTCGAGATAAGCGTAGTGGAAGACAGCATGCAAAAATGTAGCAAAAGGCGCTTTTCGAAACTTTTATCGTTCAGAATAACGAGAACCACGTTTGCTTGACAAAACTCCTAACCGCATCAGGGTTCATTTGATATCTAAATAAGACAAAACATCCAATTGTAGTATGAAATATCCACTAAAAGCGACATTGAATTAATAACACTTCTTATTGGATATGAACGCCTCCGGATAATTCTTAACTTTTAATCAGACTTCGATAATATGATTTTTAAGGGTCACTATAAAGAAAGGCTGAGTCTGAAGACAACACTGGGTATTGATAAATATTCAGAATTATCGAGTAGTGTGTGGTCAGTGCAAAATGCAATGCAGACTGGCAGCATTATACGAGAGCGACTTGCAAGTAAAGGTTTTTAAATTTCCAGAAGTCGTTTTCATAAATAACTAGAAAGATATAGGTTACACATATCTGACGAAGCTGGAAGTCATTACATCTTGCAGTAGTGGGGAATGAATCAGTGCAGCATGAGTTTTGTCATTTGCACATCATATTCATTTGCGTCGCCAGCAATCAGGAAGCGAGCTTTCAACACGCCACTAAATATATATAAAAAAAAAAATCTTTACCTCCAGAATGTAGTTACCAATGGCTCTCAAAGAATAAGCATGCAACTTTCTTAAATACACGTAAGGAGGAGACTATTATAATGATGGCGGCAGCAGTAACGCTAACACGTCATGCTCAGCGTAATGAGGAAAGAATCCCGGAGAAACCTTTTATTGTAAGAGGCTGCTGGTTGTCATACAATTTCCTGGAGGGGAATATGAATATCATGGGCGTTTGTTACGCAAGAACCTTTGTTCCCTTAAGAGAAAAAGGAACAAAGTTTCGCTTGTTTAACCACTGTGTAACCGCTAGTTCCATTTCAGTAGCTTTTGAAATATTAAAAGTCGATTAATTAAGTATTTTTTAATTGCAAGTCCGCTTTTCCTACTACCTTTCTCGGTGCACTGCATTGAGCAATAAATTATGATAAGGTATCACTCGGCTGACCTTCAACCCCCTCAGGTATGTGAGTTTTTTTTTTTTCCGTCCAGGCTGAAAGGATATTTTTGTTTTGCTCTTACGTCAGTTAATCTTGCATTGACGCATCTATTTTAATTTAGGGTTCAAAGAGAACTTCCGAGTATGATATCGCTTTAAATCAAGAAAAATGATGAACAATACTGAAATGCGTTTTTCCTCGTGGCGTTCATGGTTACATCCACACAATCATAGTTCTTTATCACGCCTATTGATCAGGACCGATGTGATTCATCAGCAAACATCAGTATTGTCGCTTGGACTCGAAGCTGCCACAATGTCACTTTTCCACCACAGTAATTTTAAGAATTGTTTGTCATCCTGCTGCATTTGGGACTTCAAAAGGAAAGTGCACTAATTTACAAGACGAATTTTCACTCACAGTGAGCTGGCCATAAATGAGGCTAAGTAGGCCTATATACATCACGAGAAAAAGGCTTTTTACACTATCAGTAAAAAAGCGATGTTTTGAAGTTTGCCCGGAAGGGGCGTAAACAAACCTTGCTAATTCTGACCCTCTATATTAAAGGGAAGATGAAGACTAACGTTCCAACGGTGACAAGATTGGGTAGATTTCATCTAAAGAAAATGGAAAAGGCAACTTCTTTATGCCTTCCATTTTTTTCCCACGAAATATACCGAATTATTCACTATCAGTAGCCGAGAGAAGTCCTGTTCCATTTATTAGACATCAGCCCAATTTTTTTTTTTTTTTTGCGGCCAACTCCCTGTGAGGCAAGGTACTCGAGAGACAATGAATTCTACTCTAGATGGTTGACAGGCACTGCAATTTTCAGTGTCTGTTTCTCACAGCTATGGGCGGTTTCAACTCATTTCTCCACTCGCGGGTGAAGATACGGCAATGCGCATGCACGTGATTGGCTGACAATCAACGTTTCCGATACCGTTGGTTTATTGCGATAAATATTAAACAATTTCTTCAGTAACATGTTTGAAAGTTTATATATGTAAAGAACCACCGTCCCTTCTTATATAAACCATAAACACCGATTTTTTTTCGAAAATATTATATTATCGATATAAATCGGCATTTTTATGATCTAAAGAAGGCGGTTGTAAGGGTTCTTTGTGTATAACAACATTCAGAATTATTACTGAAGAAATAGTTTGCATCTTTACCACAGTAAGCCTGCGCTATCGGAAACATTGACGTTAGTCAATCATGAGCTCGTAATACGTAAGCCACATCTACGGTTTTAAAATTACACAACTGAATTCAGCGAAGGTCGTTTTCTCTCTTACTGAGGTCGAAATGGGGCTATTTTTCCAAAACCTAAGCCCTGCATTGGTAATTCAAGCATTATTTTCACAGCTTTCATGGTGGACGTATGTTTTAAATTAATAATGGTACTAATATTTATCATCATCATTATCGTAACTTAATGATCAGTGTATGATGAATTGTTGTTGCTCAGATTAATCTTAAAATCTATTAATTTTAAGCAAGGGCAATTTTGGCAACACATTATCATCATGATGGGGAAACGATAGTTACTGAGTTATATACACAGTCCTACCTAAGTAACGGCAGCGCCTCCCATGTATAAAAAATTAATAAATATATAAAAAGTAAATAAATATATAAAAAAATATTGCAGAAAAAATAAATACCAAAGCGTTTGCTTTTAAATTAGATTTTAATATTCCTTCATGTTATTCTGGGTCAGGGTATATCGCTCAGTTCTTTAGTTTGAATATTTCTAATATTTTAACGAGGGCCGAAGTAGTAATGTTGCAAAATACATAAACTTGTATGGACATTTTTCTTAATATCATATGTCTATAAAATATGGGTTTGATTTTACGCCAAAGTTTAATTGATTCAAAAGTACCCTATTTTTATTACTTCCATCGCCGTCATTTGCATCAGAATTTGGATCTCCGATATAGCTATAATAGTAGTATTGCCAGTCTGCATATGAATGTGCATAAATTTGTGTGTGTGTATGTGTGTGTGTGTGAGAGAGAGAGAGAGAGAGAGAGAGAGAGAGAGAGAGAGAGAGAGAGAGATCACCTGATTAAAGCTTCGAAAACCCAGCGGTAGTATTTCACGAAACATAATATTTACTTCTATAAAACGTAAGCAAATCCGCATAACAAGACAACTTATTTGGAGGCTTCAATAATAAAGTCCAGCAAATTCGTTGAATGATACTTGCCCGTACAAATGTCAGGGGGATCCGAAAATACAGGCAAAATATTTGCAAATTCAACGATGATACCATGATGAAAATATTCTTTCATGCACGGAGTTCAAACATATCCTCGAGTGGGTTATCGGGCCATAAAATTGGGTACCCATAATGAAAAAGATGAGGAGACTTTATAGCGTATTACCTGAAAGCATGTTGAACTATTGAACTTCCGGGAAATGGCCACCTCTCTTGCGTGTCATCATCGTGAAATTTGATCAGCATGATTTTTTGAAGGATTATTAGTCCATCTCTCCAAAGCGTATGTATGCCTTTGTCACGCAATATTAGACTTCGTGAGCTTTCAGGAATAAATAGGCAACTGATGCACAGCTTAATTAAACATTTATGCTGGCTAACTAATTATATCTGCTGCTAGCAAATGTTATGAAAACGAAACACTTTCTTAGATGTGTACTCTTGAAACTTGTAATGGAAAGGAAATATCGATCAATGCAAAATGGCAGAAATATCACATAATACGTATAATCTAGATAGAAGTCTAATAAACAACATTGTGATCCGTTGCCAAGATTAGAAACATTTCAGTAACTTTTAACAAGACTGGACGAGCTCAAACAGGAAGAATGTATAAGAAAACATTACGTATGTTACAAAGTTAAGGGACAAGCATTATCAAGCCATACATTTCTACAATGGAATTAACTTTGAACATTCAGTTTGAAAAGATCCTTGAAATATTATTTAAAATATAAAACGTCTTGATTTGACGTTCAGGGACCTTTTGCATTCGTCATTTTATTCAAATAAAAAGTTGTAGAATTTCTTTACAAACCAGAACTGATGTTCGGATATAACAGTTCTAGCCCATTCCTGATAGTGTATCATCAACAAATGACATAGAACGAGGTTTCAGGCAACACCCGATAATTAATGGTGATGTTTCCCCAGGCTTAGGTTTCCTGTTGCTGAGATTACACAGAAATTCCACCGATCTAAATAGTAGGAGAGAGAGAGAGAGAGAGAGAGAGAGGTTGCGGGACCAATAGATGAAATTGGGAGAAGGCTGTGAATGATACAGTATTATGGCATACGAGCGCTAAAATTTATAAATGAAAAAGCACAACTACAATTCTCACACATGGATGCAGAGAGAGAGAGAGAGAGAGAGAGAGAGAGAGAGAGAGAGAGTTCATCACAATAATAAATCTACACGAAATCACTTAGTCTATCGCACAACATTTTCAGTTCATACAGCTTTTCTGTCATGAAACTAACTTGATAATAGTTTATGGTAACACCCCCAAAAACTCACTACCAGATTAATATGTCCATTCAATAGAGAAAAAGTAATTGTGAGGTATGTTCACATCTAATTCAGAGACATTAACTTTAGGTTGCCTGAAATCAATATACATAATTGGTGCTTGGGAACTTATCTACGTGACATCTCGGCACTATATCATATTCTGAACGCCCAATTAAAAAAGACAAAAATCTCAAACTTCCTTGTAAGTTGCAGTTTATAAGAACGTTAGGGAATTTCTAATAACACCTTTAAATGAAGTGGTAATTTTTTAGTTTAAAATGGTAAAGTTTGACTGTGTACTGCAGCTTTTAAATGAAACAAGGAGATTTACAAAGAAAAATACAATGAATGTTGCAGCTTGGAAAACGAATTCTGGTTTGGTTTTAAGAGTTTAGCCTTTTAGGCCAACCGAACTTTTTATTTATTTTCTTTTGCAAAAAGAGCCGATGTAACTCAGTGCCTTTTAGTTCCGCGAGATCTTTCAGATGGGAAGTAACTGTGTTAGTCAGAAAAACATGAGAGCTCATCCCATCTGCTGTTAAACCAGAATCATTCCTCTTAATATCTATCTTTCTTGGCCTATTTTTCCTGTTTACCGACCGAGACCAAAGGATAGAAAAGTTCCTGTTCTATTTTTTAAACCTGCGTTTCTACCGTGCACCAACAATGCTGGAAAGGACCAGGGAAACACTGTCTGGCATTCTGTCTGTCTGGCTGTCTGTTTATCTATCTAAGCTGCACTTACATAACGCATACAACATATGCTGTTGCTTAAGATTTTAATTATGAATATTTTGTTCAAGGGACATACCAGAATGGCATTTAGCAACCCCCCCCCCCTTCTCTCCCTTTATGTGCTTTGACTTAATAAACCGCTTTCGTGCTAGTTTACCGCATTTATGATGTGTCAGATTTTCAAAATGCATGCATGAGAAGGTGTATAGCAAATGTGTTTGCGCGCTTAACTAATTGGTACATAGGTATTGATGTTACAACAACAAAGGCTATGCACGTGGAACAAAGCATAACATTCCAAGTAATACCAATACGCGCTAGCAACTAACAAAGTTAATTCTTTACGCCCTAACGGAAGCAACTACTCGGGGACTTCCATAACTAGAGGAAGTTTAGGATTAAAATTTGTCAAGGCCATTGTAAGTTTTATAGGAAGTGCTACTCAAAAGTTAATCACTGGGTCTGTGGGATAATACTTCTCTCTCTCTCTCTCTCTCTCTCTCTCTCTCTTTTTGATTTTTTTCCTTAGCAAGCGTTTTAGCTAAGAAATGTTTTAATCCAATAGCTAAATTTACACGTCAAGGCCGAGTTATTAGTAGGAATCCTGCATGCCAGCTTTGAAGTTTATCCTGTTTAAAATTGTTCCTTTTTTTACGTAACTTCTTTACGGTACAGCGATAATGACAGATTTATTCTTGAAAATTGTTATATGACTATGCTTGGGAAAACGGCACTGATGGTAGGAAACCTGATCATATCTAATCAAAACAAAGCGGATATTCGGATATCGAAAAGACATTGCCTAACATTACCATAACACCTAGCAAGGATCTAACAGTAAGCAACTGAAGAGCGTATAAACCTAGAATGATATCTTCTTTTTATCATCGATAACGGCTGCAAATTTATGGACCAAGAAATTGAAATCTCCTTATGATAACAATTTCACAAAGACCTATTGCGTTACGCACCGTTAGAGGCGATGATGATAATAATGAAGAACGATAGTAATTATAATGAACGTCATTATAGTTATAATGATAACTACTAAGTGCATCAAATCGATTTTTTTAAACTGTTATAGTTTTGACATTAAAAGATTATCCTTGCAAATCAGAAAGAGAATCACCACTTTCCACAGAACCATTTTTGAAACAAGAGAGCCTATATAGGTGGAGCAAGGTCAAGTATGTGTACAGAGAAAATTCTAAAAGTAGAATTCTAAGCATTAACTTCTCTAACTGTACTTAAGAATACTGAAGTAATATACTCATTGACAGAAAGATTGCTGGATTTAGGTTAACGATTCCGGGAATGGTGAGCATTATATCGTACACAAGGGATTATACAAGTATTCTTCAATGGCAGTGGGGCTAGCAGATAACGGATTACATTTCGAAGTGGAGTGGTACATTCATGTTACAAGAGATACGCAACGAAGTATGTTTGGAATATTTTGGACTGTGTGAAACAATATTAGATATTCGCAAGTAACTAAAAAAAAAAAAAAACTCCAATTAGGGTAGGGAAACTGAAAAGGTAATTTGCGTGACCACTTTAGTTTTAGAAAAAAGATAACTATAAAAAATAGGTATAATAAAAAAGTGCTATTCAAGTACCAAATTCTTATTCTACATACTTCTCCTAGTCGTCCAGGGGGAACCCAGCATATAAATTTTAGTTTTTTCTTATTTCAACTTGAGGAATTCTCAGTAAATAAAGTGAACTGTTGTTCAGTTAATTGAAAAATAACTCAAAAATATTAGTCTGCAATAAAAAAGTGCATACTTTGAGCAAAATATCTATTAAAACTTTCAAAAGCAAGGGATAGGCTATTGGGGAGATTTCAGTTCCTTTCTCGTGCTATCATGCCAACCTGTAAAATCCTAATACTTATTGCAATTCAAAAACATCCTAAGTCGCCGTGAACGAAGGAAAACAAAAACTGGCGAACGGAAAGTTTCATTTTACATCTCTTTGATTCCCGACGAAATACAAATGGCACTTGTATAAATTTTCCAAGACAGAAACCTGAAAAATTGAGATTTTGACAGTGGGGCTGGAAGAGGAAACTTCTTGTTTCTGTTCTGTGCAGGAATTGAAAACAGTTTTTTTACTATAAATTGTGGAATGTGCAATTAATCACGAATACCCTGCGGCCTACATTTGTTCTTAATATATTTCCTCAATGATACCATAGCCCTCCATATTGATTGTTTTATAGGAATGAGAATTATTTTCTTTCATGGAAAACGGTAGAAGATGCTAACTAATGAGTTTCCTTACGATGCGGTTTTATAAAACGCTTACTCAAGCAATGTTTCGAATTAAAGACAGCCTAAAGCTTGGCAAGCACTCTTCGGGTCACTTAAGCAGGACAGAACTGTTAAAATTTCGTTCTTTAAATGATTGTCTTCGTTTGTTGTTGTTTTTGGTCCATTTTGAAATAACCCGAGAAAAGTGAGCATTTTTAAAAAGCCATTAGAGTATTGATAAGTTCTGTGTACCTTGATAACTGTAAGAAATATCGTTCCAGTTTTCGAGATTCGAAAAATCCAATGATAACAAAATGCTGTTGTTATAAATAAACGCATTCGTTTTCAATGTTTTTGCAAATTTGTTTATCACAAGCAAGATCCATTTGTAGCGAGAAATATAAAATTGCTTCTACCTACGTACAATATAGCCATTTTTACGGCATCAAGCCAATAACAACCCTTTGCTACTGAAAAGTCCCCATCATCTTTAGTTTATTCGTAGCGACAGAGTAAAAATAACTGAGCTTAGGTTCAGTTAAAAAAGGATAAAAAGTAAATGACATGTGAAAGTAGGGAGGGTTTAAAAAGGTACGTGATATATCCGTTTGATATTGTTGTGAGAATAGAAGGCGCATATGAAGTTTGCCGAGAAGTTTAACGTTTAGCTAGTTAAAATACTCAATATTCCGATCATGTTGCGGATTTCTCAGAATATCCCCAGCATTCCCTCCCTACATTGAATACCTTCCACAAGTCAGATTAAGTAATATATGAATATAAATATTATATGTATATAAATAAAATATGTGCATTTGTTAAGATTCTGTAATTGTATAAAAAAAAATAAGCATATTTGTTTGAGTAATAAGGAAAAAAATGAGACGGTAGTAGACTTTCTGGTTCTCCAGTTAAGGAAAAAATATGTTTTGGTTTAAATGATATAAACATTTGATATAGTTTATTTCAACGGAAGAAAACAAGGTCAGTTGCGTTGACTGTCAGAAGCTGATTTGGTACTTCATCGCAAAGTTATAACTATAACTTGTGTAGCAAATAAAGAAATAAAGAAAGCAAAAAAATCCCAACATCTCTTTCCAGTAAAATGGTTTCAGAATTTTCAGCATCGTTGGCGTAAAGAGATTCTTTTACTCGGATAAATTTATAATCGCAAATGTGACGTAATAACGATCCTAAATAAATAGACCTAGAGCACAATTTCCGGACACACGCTACCTCATTTCTACACCTCTTCAGAATTAATGTACGCTGCCAAGACCGGGTTTGGTGAACAATAAAAAGCAAAATGTCTGGTTGTATCAAAGCGAGCTCCATGACGGAAACGATGGAACGTATATACAGTCAGTCATTAGGAGGTTATTCCGTTACTGAGATATTTTTGCGTTAATAAAGACAAATAAAGCAAAAAAAAAAAAAAAAAAATTTTTATGGTTCACGGATGTAAAATGAATAAAACCATGTTTTTCCTCTTCTTGAAATCAGAATCTGTTGGGGTCGTATTTTAATCATCTAATTTAAAGAGCAAAAAATCATTGATGTAGCATAAAGTTCAACTGGAAAAATATAGATGGAAACACATTAATAAGCGGATAAATAATGGAAAAGTAGATAAGTATCCACAAAAATTCCTCCCATTTTCATGTAAATAACTATTACAAAAGTTTTTTCGTTCTGTTACTGAGTGTATAGGTCTTATTTTGAAGACTTACATGTAACATTGTAGATACATAAACTTTTAGATTTATCCATAAGAACTACTAACTAAATTCTGGAAAAATCGTGCGTAAATTCTAGAAGGTATAATAAAATGTGCGGGTGATTTGTGCACTTATTATTACTTGTATATAGAAATAAATAAATAGAAAAATAAAGGAAATTGTGTTGAATTTACTTTAAATAAATAAATAAATAAATAAATAAATAAATGGTGAAAGAAACCTGACACACAAGACTTTGGGAGGTCATGATGCACAGACTCTGGTCCCAAAAAAGCCAGGAGTTACCCACGTGTGATAGATCGCAGCTGTGGATGAGAAGGTTTGGGGAAACCACAAATCCCTCCCGAATTGCTTACTGATAAAAGGAGGAGCAGCGTATCAAAGTCCCACCATTTGTTGGCAAAGAAAGCATCGATAAATATGCATCTGTCCCTCAATCTCTTATGTAGGTTCTTGTCCCAATTTAGAGTAAAACGCAAATATACAGCAACTGTAGTTTATTTCTCTTTTTTTTACAGATGCTTTAAGTGATAAAAATACCAGTTATTGTGAAAGAAAAACGCTCCTGAATGAAAGAGGTTATCTTATGGGTTTATACTGCTCTCCTCCGATTGTCCTACCAACTTCAAAAGAACAGACTCTCTCTCTCTCTCTCTCTCTCTCTCTCTCTCTCTCTCTCTCTCTTCATCCCGGGAGACCATCCGTTCGAACTTAACAGATAAGTAGCTTCTTTGGGAGAATTATGGACGTGAAAATCAGCGCGGACTTTTTAATCGTTCAATAAAGTCTCCCTTCGAAGTTTTCTCATGCTTTTGTTACAGTATTTTCCGCGTTTCTTTCTTACAATTTCCCAAAATGACCTCATCGGGACGAAAATTCCCATGAGACATCGAAGAGAAATAAGGTCATGGAAGAAGATGAAGAGCAGAAAGACCAAGTACTGGGGCAAAGGAACTGGGGGAATTTGGCCCCTGACAGCTTGTAATGAGAGAGAGAGAGAGAGAGAGAGAGAGAGAGAGAGAGAGAGAGAGAGAGAATAATTTTACGGCTATATACTAAAGTTAGTAACATGAACTGGGGGAACAAACAACATTGTCGCCACATGCTATCTCAGTCACAAAATCATCAGTATTTATTAATTAATAGAGATGAGAACACAAAATGAAAGAAGCTTGTTGAATTGTTGATGTTATATGGTAAAAAATGTGAATAAGTTAGTTTAGGAAAATAGTTATGGAAAATGGAAACAGATAATGATAAACATACAGTTAAAGATCTAAATATATTATATAAGGCTTGAAGTCTAACAAGTTATAATGGAAATAAAGAAATAATAAACTGAAAGGCAAGAATTGTCTTAGTAAAAATACTACTTGGCATAGTAATTGTAAGCTTAAAAGCTCCATAAAAATAAGTTGAAAGAGAAGAATCAGATCAAAGTAAACGCTGAATAAACACCTAGTATCATAAAGGTTGTGGATAAACATTTTTTCTAAATAAATAAAGAATTTCCGTTCAATTTCAGGAAGAGTAACGACCGAAAATGTGTCACTTTCTTTGGACTATCGATAACTATGTAATTCGACCAGTGCATTGTCTCACGTTTTATCAATCGGAATACTCCACAGAATGTTGATGGTCATTAGAATAAACAGGCATGAGAGAGAGAGAGAGAGAGAGAGAGAGAGAGAGAGAGAGAGAGAGAGAGAGAGATTTGTCAGCAGGTGGCTAGATGCAGCCATTAATTAAACCGTCTGATGGGAAGCGATGATTCGATTGATCAAATTGTAATCGCGAGAACAATGTTACACCGAATGAATGATTATAGTTTACCTGGCGTCACAACTTAATGTTACAACGGATACATGTGACACTTAGTACATACTGAGGAAGAAGTTGGTTATTGATGTCCAAAGTAAGTTTTTCTTTTTAATGACTGAATTTTTTTTATTTACCATTTGATTTTTTTCTTTTTTGTTTGCATGCATATGCACAAAAGTTTAACTATTTGCAAACTTTTTTATGAGAGCTGCTGGGTCGATTTATAGACTAATCTATGAAAACGAAAGTGAAGTTAAAATCGACAATTCTGGAAACTATCTTGTTCTACAGGCATTCGAATCCCTCCAACAACCTACTTCTTAGCTAAGAATCTTAGTCCACTGATCATGATATATAAAACTACAACCAATATATAGTTCCTTGCTGGCCGAGCGGGTTCCGTTCTCAGCTACCACTCGGTTGGCTGCGAGTTCGAATCTCCGTCCGGCCAGTGAAGAATTAGAGGAATTTATTTCTGGTGATAGAAATTCATTTCTCGCTGTAATGTGGTTCGACTCACAATAAGTTGTGTGTCCCAAGCTGCTAGTAAATCCACTGGTTCTTAGGCCACGAAAATAAATTTAATCCTTCGGTGGCAGTCCTAGAGAGAGCTGTTAATCAGCTCAGTGGTCTGGTTAAACCAAGATATACTTAATTTTAACTTTACAACTAATATACAACTTTCTTTGTATTAATCCACTGATAGAATTCTAGCAGAATGATCAAGATTTCGCATGTGAAGATTAGTAATAGCTTGCAGAAGTAGAGCCTCTTGAATAAATGCAGCAGTAGAATATTCACACTGCCTGAATGGCATTTGAGCAATCCGTAAAAAGTTGGCGTCCATGCGTAGTGGAGTCCTTTTATTTTTCTGTAAAAGAAATTGTTCTGTCGGCTTTTTTGTCCGTCCGCACTTTTTCTGTCCGCACTTTCTGTCCGCACTTTTTCTGTCCGCACTTTTTCTGTCCGCCCTCAGATCTTTAAAACTACTAAGGCTAGAGGGCTGCAAATTGGTATGTTGATCATCCACCCTCCAATCATCAAATATACCAAATTGCAGCCCTCTAGCCTTAGTAGTTTTTATTTCATTTAAGGTTAAAGTTAGCCATAATCGTGCTTCTGGCAAAGATACAGGATAGGCCACCACCGGGCCGTGGTTAAAGTTTCATGGGGCGCGGTTCATACAGCATTATACCGAGACCAACGAAAGATAGATCTAATTTCGGTGGCCTTGATTATACGCTGGAGCGGCTGTGCAGAAAACTCGATTGCGCCGAAGAAACTTCGGCTCATTTTTTATCTTGTTTTCTATTTTAAAGAACCTCTCATAGCAACAAACACGAAATTGTGATGGGCACCCCAAGGAGTGAGCATTTTGGTAACAACGCGAAAACAGCCACATTCTAAATAACACTTACATGATCATTAGCGACGTCAAGCACCCCGGGATTACGTATGTAATCAACGGATAGGTTTGCTGAAAGCAAATGGGTGTTACAGACTAATACACACATAAACAAAGCCAATTCCAACATCTTCTAGCAAAAACATATCAGACACCTCACACGTCTCGAACTGAATGGCCTACTCCGCCCAGTTCTCCTCGTGCTGGGAGAAAGGGAGCGGGGATCTGGTACATGTACACATTCGTTGGGCCCAGATGATGTCAGGCAGGGCAGCCGGTCGAGGCTACGGCCTACCCACTGCCAAATCAAAGTCCTTCGAAGAAGGCACCGTGCTTACCCCATATAAAAATGGGAATAAAAGCACGTTAAAACGAAGAAGATCATTAGCGACGTCAAGGAACAACGGCAACTGCGAGAAAATATCATATCTCTAACATACAAAAGAACCACCAGAGTAAGATCAGCAAAGAAACCTTATGAAGAAAATATGGCCCTGCATAAAATTTTACGCATACCTGTTAATAATTATTTAACCAAAGTCAATGGTGAAATAAAAGAATCTTATACATCCAGTAGAGGAGAAAGAATGTGCCTGTTATACTAATCTACAAGTAGTCACAATAAACTTTCTGTATTTATTCTTTAAGCATGGAAGATATTGGTAAGGATGTCGACATTTTGAAAGTTGGGGAAATAGACGAAATGTTTTTAGGTGCCATAGGAAGCAGATATGGTGTTCTGATACTTTTGACCAAATCAAAACCATATTTGTAATGAACCACGTATACACCGAGATGTGTACAGGAGAGAAAGATATAAAAAGAAATAAAGTTTGTGGTCACGTGAATGACCAAAGTAGGAGAAGAAAGAATAACTTGAGTAGAGCAGCAGCTAGAAAGCTGAGAGAGAGAGAGAGAGAGAGAGAGAGAGAGAGAGAGAGAGAGAGTCGTCCTTGCTAACCTAATATCATGGTCTGGGATACATTTACCTATCGAATTCATTTTTAAACTATTTTTGTTCTATTTAGATAACAGCTTCCTAACTATGCACTGCTTCAGTGCTTCCTTAGTATAAAATCCAGTCTTCACGAGCGGGTCATTAAAATAAGATTAAGGCTGGAAGTATCACACTGCGTTGGCGTTTGCAGAGGCTAATTACAAAACAACAGGAAATTCACAGGTCGTTGTACACAGAAAGGACAATGAAGTGTCCCGTAATTACTTGCGTTAAATGCATTATAAATAACCTTGATAGAAATCTTTTCTAAATTCTCTTGTCTAAAGAGTTGCTTGTTGAAGTGTTGAGCTTGAAATGCTTTACAATAAAGCTTGTATTTTTCACATAAAGGGAACAATGCGGTAAGTGAAAAAATTAACAACAATAATTCAGTTATTATCCTATCTGGCTTCAAGGTTTCATGCATGAAGTCCTAAAGTAATTAAGATGACAACATGCATGAAAAGTCGATCATAAATTATCTGTTGTCTGTACAGCAACTTGGGCTTACTGAGATACGCAGAAAGAATATATGAATTTCTTCCTGAACATTTTAGTAGGTGGCGGTCAGAAAAGATACACCCAATACTTCTGATATTAGAAAAAAATCAAAGAAACTGAAGCAAAGTATATAAATGAAGCAATTTAAATTTCACTTTATATGTATATTTATTTATGGTATTATTAATATATATATATATATATATATATATATATATATATATATATATATATATATATATATAGCATATATTATATATATATATATATATATATATATATTTTTTTTTTTTTTTTTTACGGAGAAGCACTATTCATCGTTATAAGAGACGAAATGATATTAGGATGACTGATTCTGAATGACATATCTTTATATGGTTCACAATACCAGCCCACTTCGGTATTATTCTTTTGAATGCCTTTGTTTCTTCAAAAGTAAAGGTGTGCATTAAGTCGTTATATGTTAGATTCCAAATGCGTCTACCAGATCCTAATTCCTTTCACTGTTTTGTTCATCGAAGTTTTCCAGCTTCCTTTGGGAGCTGACTCATTCTTCTGATATTTGGCTGGTTCTCTCTCTCTCTCTCTCGTCCTTTGGTACACAGTTGAGATATTCATTTAAAATCTGTCACTAAGATCAAGGATTATGACTTTACATTATCGATCACAACCACTAAATGGAGAAAGGATAAGACATCGATACCTGTGTCGATTGTATCCTCGCCAGCACAGCTGATCCTTAATGGCCAATTTGTCTTGACTTTTCCCTGAAAGAGAAAGAGAATTATGTGCTGATGTAGTTTGTAATAGCTTAGGATAAAAGAAGTGCCTAGGTTTTGAATATGGAATATGATGATATACTCACTATTGAATAATACAATGCTTGTTTACCATCTTTCCTTGGGAACTAAGTATATTCATATATATATATATATATATATATATATATATATATATATATATATATATATATATATTTATATATATATATATATGTATATGTATATGTATATATAGAGTTGTAGCATATATATATATATATATATATATATATATATATATATATATATATATATATATATATATATATATATATATATATATATGGAATATTTAATTGAAATCATAAATGTTAAGAGATATTCAAGTGTTTTTTTTCTTTAGAGCAGATCTCATAACCATCAATAGTGGCTAAGGCCCTGTACTGTGTTTAAAATATATTGTCATTAAAATGGAGTAATATTAGATCACATCTTGTTATTTCAACATCATAAAATGAGTTCGTGTGGAGAAAGAGGTCAAATGTACTACATTTGCCTTTTATTATTATTTCCATTGTTGTCTTTGCTATTCACTCTACACACATACCATTATCGTTTAACCGTTAAGTCAGCCTTCATAGTAAAAATACTCGAGAAACTAATGGCAAAATAAAGAAAGATTATAAGAGAAAGCGCATTTATGAGGCAATGATGAAAAGGCTCCATTACCGCATACAAGTTTAATTGATCATAGCAGTGCTTTTAATTGCAGGTTTTCCAGTAAAACCAGCGCAAATAATTACGGCTTCATTCAAATGCCAGCATTTATTTGGCAATTAAAGGACCAGTTAGCTAGACATTGCCGTACCACTCTGTGATGTATGCAGGAAATCATGACAGCTCTCTGGAATTAAATGATTTCGATGAAGCCCATTCTTTCCGGTGAATAATTTTCGTAACGGAATTTTATACAATATTATTTCATAAACACGTTAAAGGGGCTTCGGCCGGTTGGTAGGATCTCTGGAAGCAGTATTAAGTGGCAGGATCATCTATATATGTCGACAAATGACAAATGAAAATGAAGGGTGGAATTTGTAAAAATCGGAATTTCATTCTTTCTAAGTTGGCAGGAAGTTATTGCAATCCGTTGGAATTTCCGCTATTTGATAGTAATGAGTGTCCCTTAAGATTTATCATCCACAAAGCCCATCCAGAACCAACCAAAGGCAGCGAGAGCGACTCATCTGCTCAAAGAGTGATGCAGAGGAAAAGGTAGGTCGGGGCACCCGTGAATTGCTGAAGAATGAATAAGACAGTGATCACTAAGTTGAATGAAAGTCATTGTAATCGCATTTCCACATTTCTATAAGTATTTATGTGGCAATTGCCCTAACTGAACTCTGTGAACGGTAACAAAGGTCTGATGTTAAAAACAAACCGAAACAGTTTGTTGTCATTGTCAGCGGAAAGTGCTACGCTTATCATTACTAAGAGATGAAGCGGAAAAAACTTAAGACAGACTTGAGATACATTAATTAGTTAAAAACATATCCAGTCTTTAGATTTAAGTTGTTACTAAAACACATTAACTCAGAAATAACTGCTTTTTGTGTCAATACACAAGAGCCGAAGCTGAGTTGGTATCTTACCTACGTCCTGAAGCAACAAAATATTTAGTTCTGGAATGTTGATGCAAGGTTAATCCTCATTAAGAACCAAAAGGGCGAAAATTTTGTAATCATTTTGAAGTTTCTGAAATGGCAAGGGGTAAATATTTAGTATCTTTTAGTCAGTCTTATGGGTTTGCGAGTCCGTTTCTGTCTAATATTTTATTTCACAGGTTTCGGGTAGTGTTAATGTTTTTATAAGGAAGATAGGTAGCAACGTAGGCAGAGAGAGAGAGAGAGAGAGAGAGAGAGAGAGAGAGAGAGAGAGAGAGAGAGAGAGAGAGAGAATTCCTCCTTCAGTGGATCTCAGGAGCTTCTGCCTCTCTTTCCTTGTGAATGGACTGTTCAGAATTGAAACTGAAGATAAAGTGGAGCAATTTAAAGGGCTGAGGCTAGAAAAAAGCAGGATGAATGGAGGGTCCGAGTGGTGCTCGGTGGAATCATTCTAGGCTTTGTATTCCTCTGGTGGCAATTTTATTTAAGTCTGCTCTCATTCGTGAAGTGTGCTTTTATTATTAACTTACACATCGTGTAATGAGTTATTGTCCTTCAATTACATCCCACCACTCAGGCATTTTCAGGCCTAGTTTGCTTATGATCTTAAAATGTTATCAGTACCCTTCCGGCGATTTCGTGACAAAAATACCTATTAAACATGTACAGTTTAGGTAATTCAGAAAAGTCTTCTGACATACCTTTTCACGTTGGAAACTTGATAAAAAAGTATCGCTTCCACAGCACCAAGAGATTTACCATGCTCTTATTTTCATACAATCATTGTAATTTTAGCAGTTTATTTCCGCTTGTGAATACCTAGATTTGCTATTCATTTATATTTAGTGAACCTTTATTTTAGTGTTCTGTAAAAGAAACTATTGAGATGGCCATTTGTCTGTCCGTCCGCACTCAGATCTTAAAAAAACACTGAGGCTAGAGGGCTGCAAATTGGTATGTTGATCATCCACCCTCCAATTATCAAACTTATCAAACTGCAGCCCTCTAGCCTCAGTAGTTTTTATTTTAATGGAGGTTAAAGAATACATCGTGTGTCTTGCACCTTTATAGGTGACAACAACACAAACTCATCGATCGTGGGTGAAAGTTTCATGGGCCGCGGTTGAGAGTGCCTATGGCCGTGGCTGAGAGTTTCCATACAGTATTATACAATGTACAGAACACTTGATTAAAAAGTGAAGAAACTTCGAGCATTGTTTACTTGCTTCTGACACGGAAACAAGCTCGTGTTATTTTTCTTAAAACTTTCATATGCAAAAAGTCTGTAATTACTTAATCTTCTCTCTCTCTCTCTCTCTCTCTCTGGCTCATCACTATTATATGTAAACCGAGCACCAATCCCACAACATTTATTACGACAAATTCCTTAAACGATGAGTACAATGTGCTCATATCTTTCTTAGAATTCAGTTTGTTTCTTTGGTGTAAAAGATATTCCTCTTATTAATGGCTTTCCCCATTGTCTCAGTACAGCATGATATACGTTAATGGGATGTCGATTTTTTTTTATTATTATTCTAGTGCTCTTTTTCTGTTCTGTCACTATATATATAAGTTAGTAATGTTAATGACTATTAGTAAAATACATTATAGAGAGAGAGAGAGAGAGAGAGAGAGAGAGAGAGAGAGAGAGAGAGAGAGAGAATCACGTAACGGTTTGATCATGATCGTTAGCTACAGTGAACAAGTCATTTGGAACTCAGAAAACTTTCGCCATCAAATAGAACCGGTAACTTTCCTCTAAAAGAAAAGTTCAAATAAAACTTTTCAAGTGAACCCCACACTCTGGACATTCTAATTCGTTCACGTATATAAAGTCTTACGTTTCATTATATTTCTAACCTGTTGCTGCACATATTTGGACGCCAGTTTTCTTTCGGCGATAAGTTGACTTATAATAGCTGCATTTATTTTGTGCTAGTCAAAATAAAGGTCGAGTTCTTATAATACCGCAAAGGAATAATAATTGCCTTATGGAGGACACTGCCGTCTGTTTAGTTCCATGGTTACATATCCAATTCCAGTGTAAAAGTAATGAGTCATGTTATGAGCTTTATTATTTCTTAGCGACTTCATGTGATAAGCTTGAACCCTAGTGTGAAGCTTCTTAGCATGAAAATCATGTGGTGGGTGGGGGCGGTTCATACCGGGTGCTTCACTTCCAACGTGAGGAATCACTTAGGGTAAAGAGCTACCGAGCTTGTTCATGTACCGGAAAAAAAAAAATCTTCCTTTTTTCAGAGTATCTATGCAGTGTAATAAAATTATGCAATAACATTACATATGCATTGCATTGAAATTATGCAAAAATTAGGTAGTATTTTGTCCATACTAATCACAAATGAAACAGAGAATGAAAAGAATCATCAGCAAAATGTAAGAAACATTTTCCTCCTTAATACGATACGATGTGATGCTCTCTTTGACAAAGTATTTATAGATATAAAACATGAATAATAGTTTACATGTAAGGCATATGCGAGCAAAAACTATTCGAGATGTATTCTGTCTAGCCTTCATTAGCCTCAAATGTATTGGTCTGGTTTACCTTTCCTGACCTTTTCGAAAATCTTGATAGCACTGAAAGCACATTAAAAGTAATTTCTTTTCAAAGATGTTAAATGCAAATCTGCTACTGGAGTGACTGCGTAGGGTATACGTACGTCATTACGAATTTTGTAGACAGTTCAATTTATTCTTACGGAGAAAAATATTTCTTAACATTTTTTTAAGTCAGTTCATGAAGGCATATATTAAGGGATCATTTAGTTTTATAAGGTAGAAATTAGCAAAATAATTTGGGAGCGTATAATGCAAGGATTTAGTAAACTCTTGTTATTCATATCTCACACAAGATTCATAACATTTTGACCTTAGCCAATGATCTCAAAAAATATAGTTTAAAGATTTATGACTGCTGTATAACAGTTCAATATTCACGGCGATTATGTTGAAGAAACAGCCAAAAATAATTAAGAGTGATTCCTCTAATGTGCAGAAATTTCATTGTTAATATTTAGAGTAAAAACGTATGGATCACAGCACTGTTTTACACAGTATCCCATTAAACATTGAAGAAAGCGCCACACTAGTTTCCTTCAGTTATCTAACCGATAACATACTGTATTACGAAGGGGGGTTACTGTGTTATAATATCATTAAACAGCGATACGTAAAGCTAGACGTCATATTTTAACCTAGCTAAAACCAGTGAACTACCAGTGGCCAGGGTTGCACTGAAGCTTAGGTTTTAAATTTTATCCTATCTTTCAGGTTTACTATTCAAACTATTCATTCCTTTGAACTTTCTACAGCTTCAGTACAGAAAAAATCAATTGCCCCATTATCTTAAGTTCCGAACCATAACGTCAATTAACTATCGCAAGTTATGACAAGATCTCTGGCCCTATTTCAGTCATTTCATCCCAGATGACCAAACACCTTGAGTCCCGTCCACACGACCAGACTTGATCTGGATGAATTAGTCCGTTCGAAGACACAAACGGCTGCGTCTGGCCAGTCAAAGTCTTGGTGGAGGTGAACACAATACGAGAATTGCAACATGGCTCATAGCCAGAGGAACAGGAAGCTACTGGCACTCTGCGCCCTGTTAGCTCCTTGGATCCACTTGTCGAGAGCCCGTGGACACACATTAGTTACTGTTATCTTTATGATTTAAAAACTCTATGATACATATTGGCATTATGTTCATAATGCCAACATGTATCAATGTGCATCTTTGCACGGTGAAAATGCTAAGCAGAAAGTGTCGTCGGACTGATGAATCTGACTGTACCTTCGCTTGCGTTGGCAAGTATAGCAGAAAACCATTCAAAACCAAATCCTACAACCTCCACAACTGGTTTTACGTTTTCAAGTTTATGCTATCATTACCATTAGCAGCAGCAGCAGCAGCAGCAGCAGCAGTAGTAGTAGTAGTAGTAGTAGTAGTAGAGCAAAATGCTGTTGACTCATGGGCACTTACAGAGAAAGCATTCCATTGAGGAAAACGAATAAGAGAAGTAATATAACAGAAAAATTAATGGAAAGGAAAATGAACGTAAAAAAACAAAAAATAAATGTATACTGAATAAGATAATGCTTGAAGATTATGGATCATATATACGTGCGGATTAAACATGTATCACATATAATAGCTAACATTTAAAATAGAAAATTATAGTATATTTCCACGGATAAAAAGTTACTTGATTCCAATGATAAATATATGCTCATAATCACTGCACATTCCCGTAAATATTTTTATTTTTAAGTATAATTACTTCAGCAACTTTAATTTTTTGTGTTTTTCATATACCATATGCGTTTATAATAAAACTAATGTATTGGCTCTTTGCATCAGTCCTTGTCACATTCGTATGCCTGGCAGTCGCGTACGTTACTCACACCAAAAAGTCTGGCGTCTTTGCTCACATTCGTATGCTTGGTAATCGTGTACGTTACTCACACCAGAAAGTCTGGCGTCTTTACTCAAGGTACTCAATATACACTTTGGTCACGTGTACGGCAGACAGAAACTGTGCCTGGCAACGTTCAAATTTCTCGCTTTTGTTTGGGGACAAAGTCTGTCGTGTGGACATTGCTTTAAAAACCCAAACTTTTTCTGCTCGGAAACCGTTTCTAATGTAACCCTTAGAAACCCTTTATCATTAAATATTACATCATCCCTAGCCCTGCTGGTTAACCTTGAGATTACAAAATTTATATAATGGCAAAAATATGAGCAAGCATAACGACACTGTTTTAAATACCATGAACGAACAGCAGTATAGTATAAAACCTTCAAGACCCGGTTCCTTAAGTCACTAGAAATGTAAGCAAATCCCTGTTTCCAGTGCTATCCTGAGTAGTTGCTGATAAATCCTGTATATGCCATGAAAATCTTAAAACCTAATTAAGCCCTCAAATCAACCAAATATTTTGGTTAATAGTTTTATCTTCAAATGATGTTCAAGAAATTTGGATTCAAGAAAATTTGAGTAGATGCACAAGTCCAACGTTCAGCTTTTACCGATAAATCTTCGAATATCACTTGTTAAAAATCGAACTATCTTAACCAGTTGTAGGCGAAATAATTTTACACGGAACAGACAACAGTTTCAAATTCAAACTAGTAACATTAGCCTTTATCCAAAAGGATCTCGGCAGTTTTCTATAATTTAATGGGGCGATTTTCATAAGACTTGAAAGTTTACACTTTCCATTAACCCAAAATAGGATTTCCTGTAAGTTATCATCAGCAGCCAAAAATTTTCCTATCATGACCTAACTTTTTTTTTTTTTTTACGAAATACCCTAGACCTCAATTGTATCATTTTGGTATATATTACGTAATTAAATATTCAAGACAAAATATTAGGAAATTAAACTGAAATATAAGTGAAGGTTTTAATTTTATTTTAAGACAAACATGCCAACCTGGAAGACACTTTTTCGAGGTAATCAAGGGCTAACAATAGCATGACGAGTGATGGCACAAACTCCAGTGAGGAACGCAGAATCAGTGTAGCTTTTGATGTTTGTATTAATCACTCGTGATTTTAAAATTTTCTTCGAATTTCTGTTGGGAGAAATCTAAATTAAGTGCTTAATTCCATTTCAGTCTGCATTTACTATTGTTTATCGTTTTCTATGCAGACATGCCCTAAACCAAACCTAAACTAGGGTAATTTTATAGAGTTTGCTTATTTTTGACGTGCTACTTAGAAAGCCTGACTATTTACAATTCGCATAATATGGGTATCATTTGTTCATTTGCTTACGGCTATCATAAACACGAATAAAATAACCTATCAGAAGTTCAACTTAACCTGTATTAATAGTATAAAAACTTTTTTTAACTTCACATACTTGATTAGAGTAACTTTTTTCTATATCTACTTAGCAGCAAAATGTCATTACCATATTGAAGTACTGCTATATATCTAACATCTAATTATATATAAAGGAATAATTTCCTTATGCAAAACTGGCCATTCAGAATTTTACAAAAAATCTGCATATATGAAGTAAAATACCACAGCATCAGTTCCCCAGCTCAAAATGAAATTAACCCACAAAATAGATTCATTTACCACAGCCAGTTACACAGTTCTTTCAAGAGAAAATGGTTCACGAGACAAACTTTTGCCACAGTTGTACACTTATTAAAATAACCAATCTAGAGTCAGACACCACTCGCCTTGCACAAATCCACTTTAACAAGTACACACTAAAAATATGACAACCATGCATCATTCTCAGCCTCTGGGAGCACAAAAAAATTATGCACTTACCACTTTACCAAGTACCAATTCCCATCAACGATATAGCAATACTTCCAAGAAATCACTATTTGCTGACCAAGAGAATTCAAAATATCCGAGGCCTTACGAAACCTTAGTGAGGAAAATGCTGGATCCATCCTTACCAAATCATTAATCGGTTTTTCTAAATAAGAAACCTACTCAACATAACACAGCACTTCAGAGATAAACAACTAATCCTTGGAGTAACATACTAGCTTTATATTGAGGTCATATCATGCCATAACTTTCCATGGAGGTCATACCTAAGATCCTTAGCATTCCTTGGAGATCAGACCTAATTCGCTGTTCGTGTCTTCCTTCAGGATCACACGTTTAAGATCGTGCCTCAATTTTCCTTGGGGGTCACAGATCTAGGAATCCCCTCAACATTACTTGGAACTGGAATATAAAATATATGCATTGCTTGGAACTGGAATATAAAATATATGCATTGCTTGGAACTGGAATATAAAATATATACAAAAATCCAAACGCTGGGACCTATGAGGTCATTCTGCGCTTTAAAGGAAATTAAGAATAAAAAGGTTTTCAAGGTGCAACGGGAGGAAAACTTTGCAGTTGCGCTATGTAACAACTGTTCGTAACGGTGGAAAATAAGGAAAACGTAATATGAATGTGGGCACAGTATAAAAGGAATAAAAGGGATTTACAGCTAGGGGCTGAAGGGACGCTGCAAAGAACAGTGACCCGTGTGGCCTTTCGGGGCTCAGCATTTCTTGTTCACAGATCTAAGCTTAGGATTTCCTCTCAAGCTCCCTCTGGGATCAGAGACCTAAAATTCCCTCATTCTTCTTCGGGCACAACAGGCCTAGGATACTTCTTTAATCACAATATGTCATGTCAGACTCGAGGAGTAATCACAAACTACTCTGGAGACCATACCGAAGGAAAACTAACAAAGTGAGCACAGACTGCCTCAGACAAGCTGAGGGAACACTAATACGAGTCTTTACCATCAGGTTTCTTTTGGGACCAAACAAGACTACCTCAAAACCCTCTGGAATCACAAGAGCAATTTATCAGTTTAAGACCCCCATCGGATCACAACCAACTTTGACTTAAGAGGGACCACAAAAAGTCCTCATTCCACGTTACAATTACCAGAAAAAAACTTAAAAACCTGAAATTACCTATATTAGCAAATTTGGTTGTTTTTTAACGGTGCTAAACATGGCAGAATGTCTGCTATATATAGACCTTGGGCCACCTTTGCTAGAGCAGCACCGCCACCCTAACAAAGGTGGCCCCATTAGATATGAAAAGGTTTTAAGATTCAGTTCCAAGACTGATTTACCTTTAACAATTATTATAAGAATATTTCTTTTAAGCAAAATATTCATGATTAAATTTAAACAGCATGTAGTTTAAGAATATCTCTTTTAGGAAAAATACTATTTAAAATCTGGCCAATTTAAACAAAGTTTTATCCTAAATTTAATAAATGCATTCCATTTTCCTTCCTGCCAACAACCACATTTAAATGTAAAAATCTTAAGATACTAAAAGTAACAAGAGCAAGTTACTGATAAGAGCAAATTACTGTTAAGTTGATCTAAGAATTTTTAAGCTGGTAAAAGGCTTGTTTGCTATCTAAACCGATTTATCCTACATTTTCTAAACGGCATTCTATTTATCCCTCCAGTCTAGACTGGAAATTCCAGATGTTGTAAATATAAGTTGCCAAGAGCAATAAAAAGTTTATAATGGAAATTATGAATGAATGTATATTATAAAAATACGGCGAGTCAAGTCTCACATCATGATTACTTTATATCGAAATAGAATGCGGCGAAGTGCTATGAGTAAGCAAATTAAGTAACAGTGATAAAATGAGTCACTGACTGCAGAATTGCTGACTTATGCTAATAATTCATCTGACTGAAGATGGCGAAAACCTCAGATGACCGAGTTTGAAAGTATTTACAAGATGAGCAAGTTGGGAGTTTAAGAGCTTAATGTTATGATGGCAAATGGAAACTAAAAATGTATTAATGCAATATAAGACGTACGTAGGTCAGTGTGTATGGGGATTCGTCCGCATGTTTATGGACCTGCTGAGCAAGTGTATAGTGATTACTAATCGAAATGTTTCTGAACACTGGGTTCATCGAGACTCAATTGCTACTGGAAACGAAGCAGCTGTGATTGGCTTGTCTTTTCTCGGGAAACATGACAGGAAAATATGTTTCATGTTGAAAAAACAATATCAAGTCAGGGTCCTAACAAACTAAGAGACTTACCTCACTCAGTGATTTACTTGTTTGATGCACAACCAATGCTAAACCATACAAACCACAACCAGACGTCACGAGTAGTTTTCAAGGGTGTCATTCACTCACCTGAAATAGAATTTTACATTAAAATTTGACAAGTATTCTGTTCACCTAACTAATATTCCTGCGAGTATCTTCTGTCAACGATCAAGTATCGAAGCTTATGAGACCGTTTAACTCGGTCCACACATACGTTCAGGCTTCTTTGTTACAGGAGGCCTCAAAACTGTCCGCGTAAAAGAGAAAACTACTCAGCTCGGGCATTTGTTATAGGGCGTGCATCGCAGAAACTGTAGTTTATTAAGCAGTTCTTAAAATATTCAAGGATGGAACCAACATAATTTAGTAAAAACTTCTGGTATCCATGCCATAAAAACTAAGTAAAAATACTAACGAAAACCCAATAAAACTTATTTTCGACACAAAATACCAGTATTAAAGTAGGTTAACAGGCAGAACACACTTATTGATATGGCTAAACTCAAAAATAGCTAAACTGCAAAAAAGAACTAACCTTACAACCATCGACGGATAACATAAAGGATTAACGGCGAACAGACAGCACAAAACGGAAAGAAAATCACCAAACACCAGAGACAAAGTAAACAGATATCTCCACTGGCACAGAAAACGGTACCATATTCACGATTTCTTTCAAGTCAAGGAATCTGCAGTTAAGTAAAGACTTGTCCTGGTAGTGACGCTAAAACGAAAGAAAACACTGAACACTTATTATTCCTGATGAAGTCTCACTTTTGGAAAAATTGCTTCTTGTTACAGAAACTGTGGAATAAAGAGCTCGAATAAATAAATTTTTAGGGAACAAAGGCTCACAAAACCCTTTATGCTCAAACACTTCAACGAAGGAAGAAAAACGATAGCAGATTCTCTCTCTCTCTCTCTCTCTCTCTCTCTCTCTCTCTCTCTCTCTCTTCACACAGGTGCATTACATTAGATTTCACTTCGAAGGAGACAAGTGAAGAGGGAATTAATTCGTGAACTTAACTGATTAACTAAACTGAGACGGAAACATGAACGAGCTGACCGATATCAAGATTCAGGAAGCACAATTTAGGATAAAAATGTCGTTGTGCAATATCCAGCGAACACGGAAATCATAGAAACAACATCTGCATCATCTATTTGATAGCACACCCATCTTTCGTCACAAAATGAGGAAAGAAACAACAAAAAATATTAGGGATAAAATAATACAAACGCAAATATCTGTCCGACTCTAGTGTCCGTCCATCCTGAATCGTGGGAGGGAATGGCAGTGGAGGGCCATTTCCGAAAATGCTTCCCCAGGGCAGAAATCTAATTTTCGACAAAGACACAAAGGCAGCATCACTAAGAATCTAAGATTCGGGCTTAGGGGAAACGTGTGACGCATTTTCTTTAGTGTCTAGGGGAACTGAAAGTAAGAGAATGGGAATGAGGAGGAGATCTCTGCTCTTATCTGGGAGCTCTACCTCGTCGATCAATTTTTGATTATCAAAAATTTCATAATCTCGCTGTAGTTCATTAAACTGATTGTATAGTTTCAGTTTTCCAGTACATATCTTTCTATTTCTCTCTTGCCTTCCTGTTCCCTTGTTCACCCATATCCAGTAAATTTTTATTTGTTTAATTATTTTTTATCCGTCACATATTTACTGACATCACTTCAGCTTCCTGATACATTTATCTCCATATCTCTGTCTCCCACTTCCCACCTTCTTAAAGCTGAACACTTCTCCCTATCGCAGAATCCATATGATATTTGTTCTTACCATGGTAAATCTTTTCCCTGATCCCAACATCCCGTCCGGCCTATTTTTCATTGGCACACCTACCCTTATAAGGAATGCCTCCAGGAGGTGTTACCCTTCTGTTTAAACATATAAATACCAGGGTGATGTTACCAGAGAGTTCAACTGAGGTTATGTACCAAAGGCGTCTGGATTCTCAAGATTCACTACGACATCATCCACTTCATGCAACTACTCAGGAGACACACATTCCCAAGTACACAAATTAAATATAGGTACACATAAATATATGCATACATACATACACACACACATATATATATATATATATATATATATATATATATATATATATATATATATATATATATATATATATATATATATATATATAAAACACTAGAGTTGCAACCATATATTTAATGTTCAAATAGGGTTTTATGGGCCTTTTTTATATTCATATGTATGAATTATTTATATTTATATATATATATTATATATATATATATATATATATATATATATATATATATACACGTAGTTTTATTTTTTCTGTTTTATGGAGAGCAAATTACTGTTTTATTCATTTCCTCTTGATAGGAACTATTGTTTGATTTATTATTTTTAGCATAATATTAACTGAAAATTGATGAAGAATTTAAAAGTGTTTTTTGTGTTTTTACTGTGTGCTTTTAGGTCGATTATTTTGTATTCAGAAACCATTTCAAACGTGAAATGCATTGAGAGAGAGAGAGAGAGAGAGAGAGAGAGAGAGAGAGAGAGAGAGAGAGAGAGATGATGATGATGATGAAACCAGTGATGGACCGTTAATTTTCATTATCATCAATGAATCTTAATCTAAAAATGCAAGATTCTGCCACGATCAATGAACCTTAATGAATCAAGCTAGTGAAAGGAACCTGGTAATTTCATCTCCGCTGCTCTTCCTACAGAGTCCGACCTACTCTTAGCCATATTGGATGCGGCTGAGATAATAACTATCATCTTCCACACAAGGACGCTTCTTTCTCGTTGGAAAAGGGATAAGGTTGAGGAAGAAATAAGGAGAGGTTATTCGGACGACAAATGATGGTTCTTTTATGATCCTCAAGAATAGGTTTGGCCACTGGAACTTTTGTTTCCGTAACGTTAAGTTAATATACTGAGGTTGTAATATTGTCGCTGCTGAAGCAGTTGTATTGCAGTCCAGTCAGATCGGAGGCATGAGAGTTTGGCTGAAATTTATCGTAATCAGTTCCCGTCAAAATAACTTTTTATGACGTAGGTGAATGATGGACAAAGATGATAATTAAGTGCTATATGCGCGTCCTGAAAATGATGTCCGATGAATTACCAAAATTAATATTTAATTTTTCATTATTAGTGCTCTATTTTCTAGGTTCCTTTAATCACTGCAGATTTATTGATTCATTATAACAATGTAAGAAGGCTGGGAGATTGTGAATTAATGATATTTCTTTTTATATATGAAACGAAAACATTGCAATCTCTTATCTATCTTTTTGCAACAGTGTTTGTGCGGAATATTATTCACATTACAATTAAATGCCGAACAAACATTCTCTCTCTCTCTCTCTCTCTCTCTCTCTCTCTCTCTCTCTCTCTCTCTCTCTATCTATATATATATATATATATATATATATATATATATATATATATATATATATATATATATATATATATATATATATATATATATATATATATATATATATATATATATACTATATATATATATATATATATATATATATATACACACACACATATATATATATATATATATATATATATATATATATATATATATATATATACACACACACATACATATACTATGTGTGTGAAACCTGTACTACCAAAATGTTTTAATTTAATTTTAGTTATTATCTTTGCATAAGAATTTGACTAATGGCTTACACTTTCTCAGGAATTAAAGTTTTCTTTTAAAAGCACAGTTCATAATGATCTCTTTCAATTCTGAGTCATTAAAGAACAATGAGACACGCCTTCGTAAAAATATATAGACTGGATTTACATATAAATGAAGCCGAGAGATATTCACGGTGGGCGATTCGCAGCATTTTCTCTTTTTTTTTTTTTTCTTAAGTAATTTTCCATTCTTCTCTCAGCCTTGCTTTAGAGACCTATCAGTTTCATTCTTTTTAATATATTTTTGTAGAATTGCGAATAGGGATAGAGACAGACTGATTAATTAAGAGAGAGAGAGAGAGAGAGAGAGAGAGAGAGAGAGAGAGAGAGAGAGAGAGAGAGAGAGAGAGAGAGAGAGAGAACTCTGACAATCACAACAACCGTTTTCTCCTTGATTTTGCGGTCTTTGATATATGTGAATATATCCAAAAATGCAGAAGAATGTACATAAGAAATTAATTTTATCCCACAACATTACTTGCAATTGTGAATGGTCTTTTCTGAAATACATAAATACATACACACACACACACACACACACACACACACACACACATATATATATATATATATATATATATATATATATATATATATATATATATATATATATATATAATATATATATATATATAATATATATATATATATATATATATATATATATATATTATATATATAAATTACATATAAATATTACTAACAGTCCTCATTATCAGTAGTCTTGCGGATATTTCATCATGAGGACTGTTTGTCCAAGAAATCTTGTAATTTTTCTGAATAAATACTCCATTAGATACCATCCACTTTGAATGAGGTCCTATTAGTAATTCTACTAATGCACAGAACAATTGTGTATGTGATAAAGTTAATATATATATAATATATATATATATATATATATATATATATATATATATATATATATATATATATATATATATATATATATATATATTTATATACATATATATACCAGTATAAATTTGTATTTTATAATCACCTTAATTTCTAGACGCCTGTCAGAAAATACGGCAAATACAGCTTCAATGTAATTTCTATTCTTGCAACAACCAACAGCCTTTTCATTTTGTTCACTAACCCATTTCTTCGTAGTGACGCTGTTAACGAAGGACTGCAAAACTTCACCTAAAGCAATGTGTACAGCTCCAATTAGCGAACAAAGGAATACTTATAGCAACGCTTAAAATGGCAAACCAAGAAATATTCGTAGGACATATAGTAAGAGGTATTTAAAGAACTACCCATGTCAGTTTTAAGATCCGAGCAGACAGCAGTCGCTCGCTCTTATAATTTGCCTCCTTTAAAAACAAAAGGTGGTATTGAAAAGATGGAATGGGGGATTGGGTGCTCATTACACCATCTTTCTAATGCCTCTGATTAGATCATTTATCCAACAAACTTTACTCTCTCTCTCTCTCTCTCTCTCTCTCTCTCTCTCTCTCATACACATACACATGTACATACACTCACATACACAGTTGCATGAGTATATCTCCATGGATTTGAATCTGGCAGTCTTTTGTAATTATCATACTCATAAAATACTTGTCAAATATCTCTCTCTCTCTCTCTCTCTCTCTCTCTCTCTCTCTCTCTCTCTCTCTCTCTCTCTCTCTCGTATACACAACGCATACATACACACACATATACACCGCTTCATGAGTATATCGCAGTGGTTAAGAATCTGGCAGCCTTTTGTATCTATATAATCATAAAATACTTGTCAAATATCTCTCTCTCTCTGTGTGGGGGAGTGAAAAGTTCAACGCTAAATAATTTGTTCCTCGAAATATTTCCTGTGGGTATTAACCATAATAAACACACGCAGGCACAACCCTCATTTTTCTTTTTATTCTAATCCTTCACTTGATCCTCCGGAAAACAACTAAGTCGCTATTCTGCCCATATCTCTCCTAACAAAGCCTTTAGACAATAGGTTATTTAAGCCTGCCTCTTCATCCAACCGCAATACAATGGCCGGCAAGATATAACAGATTTTCAATTTATTTTTGAATAGGTTCTGGTAAGCACTTAGTTTCCTTCGCATAAAACAATTCTACTGAAGCCTGAGTAACTCCTCCATTATAAAATTTGGTTATTTTTTTTTTAACATCCAAGAAATTTTGAACATTGAATTAAAAAGTAGTAGATATTCATTTGGGTGCTTTACATGGAAGCAATAAATAACAATTAATTTCGCTCTTTCCAAAGGACGTATCTAACGAACAAAAAGCTTACTGGTATACGGTACTCAATAGCAGTATTTATTTGTCCGGCTGCAAAATTGTGGTCAAATGTGTACATTTACCAGGAGGTTGTTAGGTAAGATAAGGAACAAGTAAAAAATGCGCTGAAGTTTCTTCGGCGCAATCGAGTTTTCTTTACAGCGTATAATACTGTATAAAACTTTCAGCTGCGGCCCCTAAAACTCAGCCATGGTCCGGTGGTAGTCTCAGCCACGCCCATGAAATTCTTAGCCGCGGACCATGAAACTCAGCCACTGTCCTGTGATGGCCTGTGTTGTCTGGTACATACATCGGTGCCAGACGTGCGATTATGGCTAACTTTAACCTTAAATAAAATAAAAACTATTGAGGTTAGAGGGTTGCAATTTTGTGTTTCATGATTGTAGGGTTGATGATCAACATACCAATTTGCAGCCCCCTAGCCTCAGCAGTTTTTAAGATCTGAGGGAGGACAAAAAGAGCCGACAGAAATAGTGCGGACGGACAGACAAAGCCGTCACGATAGTTTTCATTTACAGAAAACTAAATTAGAATTTTATGCCACCCATGTTGGTCTAAAACTTCAAATACTGGCATTCTGGAAAATCTTCTTGCGTTACAGTTGTATAGACGAGACATTTTTTCCGTGAAACAGCCAGATGAAGGTCATTTATTATTTACTCGCCTAAGCTTTTTATTTATCAACATTTAAATCCACTTTTTGAGTTTATATTAACAACTGTCCTAGAGCTTCGCAGTAGGGAATTTTCTGTAGGTATTCTTATTGTAAATTACTCTTGGATTTTAATTCAGTATATATACACATATACATATATATATATATATATATATATATATATATATATATATATATATATATATATATATATATATATATATATATTAATATATTCTATACATATATATAAATATTTCTCATATTGATTGTCAAAGATAAAAGGAAAATTAAGGCACCTAAGATGATAAGCAATTAGAAATATATAGTCAGAAAATTTATTTGAAATGGAAAGAGAATATAGATGTAGAGGCTAAACAAACAACAAGATACTGAAAATATCTAAACAAAATCAGTTGAGGAACAAACAGATGGATAGATAGTTACATAAACGTTTTGCTTGAACCAGGAGGTAACGTTAGAGGAAAAAATACTTTCCTACAACAAGTAGATAAACATAATCCACCCTTCATTTTCATTATCCCAAATCCATCGGGGTCGCTCATTAACGTATACTTAAATAACAAAGGAAGAAGCCAGAGAGAGAGAGAGAGAGAGAAAGAACAGAGAGAGAGGTGGGGGTGGGGGGAGAGAGTTTTAAAAATAGCTGTCCGTACAAAAGAAAGATGCTGTTTGATAAAAGAAACTTGTCATTGTCTGTCGACGCTTTAATCCTCTCTAGGGAAAAGATGTATTGAAAATCGTCATAGGGCTTCCTATTTCTCTAGACACCGGCATACCATCTAGACAATAATACCTATATATGCTCTGTAATATACCCTTGTAACATCATCTGTCCATAAAATAGCAAATGTTATTGTTTTGTTTTCCCTTTGTTTTTGTTTTTGAAAATGTTATTTGATATATACATTCATATATTCATCAGTTCATGAAAATTAATACTACAACATGGTCCAATAAACACAGCTAATATGCACCCAAATCACATTACATTGTACAGAAATCAGCATCTGTATAGACGTTCCTTTAACACTGAATTATTGTACTTCCTTTATCATATATATTACGACTAAAAAATAATTAAAAAAATACTGTTGGTAAGATTATAATTTAAACATAAAGCTAGAAAATTTATTTGAAATGGAAAGAGAAATATAGATGTAAACGTCCCTGAAAATTGATAAAAATCAGTTGAGGATAGATAGACACGTTTTGGAGAACCAGAGAGTAATGGAGGCTGTTATCACTGAGAAGAGAGAGAGAGAGAGAGAGAGAGAGAGAGAGAGAGAGGAAAAGACAGTCTGATAAAAGAAACATCATCATCTGTCAGCTACTCTAGGGAAAATATTGAAGGGCATGGGACTTTCCTATCTCTCTAGACGGGCTCGCTACAATAATAGATTGTGAAACCTCCCTTACAAATAGCAAATGTTATTATTTTGTTTTCCATTTATTTTTGTTTTTGAAAATATTTGATTACATTCACGCTTTCATCAGTTCATGAAAATAAATTCTACAACATGGTCCAATAGACAGAGCTAATATACAACCAAATCACATTACATTGTACAGAAATCAACATCTGTATAGACGTTCCTTTAACACTGAATTATTGTACTTCCTTTTTATCCGCTTACGACTAAAAAAATAAAAAAAAAAATACTGTTGGTATTATACTTTTAACGGCTACCAATTATCTTATTAAAAAAGTTGAAACTTGTTTTTTGATTACCTCCTAATCTCATAGATTTTGGTTTACAGAGTCTCTTATATCATCATTTACATATAATTCATACCCTAATGCAATCCTCATCCACATTTCGCTTTTAGATAAAATGTCCAAACATCACGATGAAAAAAAAAAACTCACAAACAACAATGTACTGTATATGCAAGTAAAAAAAATATATTACCAGCGATGAAGAGGAATGCCAGAAAAATCAATTTGAATCTCCATTCCCCTTCCAAAGTTTAAGTGAATTAGATGCAGAAAAAACTTTCCCTCCTCACGCTAATTGAAGTTGGGTTGATGAAGTTCTCGTGACCATTAAGAAACAAAATGCTCTGACTTAATATTCTATAAAGAGAAACTTTAGAAGCAATAAAATATGATATAATACGATAGAAGATATTATCCAAGCCCTCTGCAATCTGAAGGAGGCGAGAAGAACAGCATAAAATTCAAGAGAAGTGGACAAACAGAACAATACCGCGTGAGTTTCAAACCAATTCATAAACTAGGAAATTCCTTTCAGAGAGATTGTAAAATAGACAATATACTTATAACGCATTAAATATAACATTAAAGAGTGTATGTATGTATGTATATATATATATATATATATATATATATATATATATATATATATATATATATATATATATATATATATATATATATATATATATATATATATATATTATTATCATTTTGTATATATATATATTTATATATATATATATTTTTATTAAACATACACACACACACACACACACACATATATTTCGACTATATTTCCAAGTCGAAACCGGTCAGGATATGTATATATTTCTTATATTTACCTATATATATATATATATATATATATATATATATATATATATATATATATATATATATATATATATATATATATATATATATATATATATATATATATATATATATATATATATATATATTGGTAAATGGAGTAATGTGGAAAGTCGTACGCTATTTTTAAATTTATCCATTTAATAATACGCCGAAGTTTCGTGAAATCGGAGCGCTACATTTTCCAGGCTGAAAAAAATTGAAACTTAAACCGTGTTTTGTCAAAATGTAAAAAGTATACACATTATATACTTAATACCATGTTAAAGACATTTAAAACAAGGACAACCATATCCACTTAAAGGATGCCTTAAAAATGTTTATAAAAAGAACAGAACAGCAGAAGAAGGCTAGACACGCAGTTATACACACATACATACATACACACACACTTCACACATAAATATATATATAAAGATTGGAATAAGAATATAATATTTTTTTTTTTTTATGTAAACTTGAATGTTTTTTAATTTTTCCATTATCATAGCCTGGTGTTATTCCCAGTTATGATCCAATTTTCTAAAAGATACAGGAAGACATTTTATTGTAAGTTAAATATACATAATGCAAATCTGTACAAATGAATAAAAAAATTCTAAACAAAGTTTTTCATGACTGTGAATTACTAACATATAATTTATTTTCCTAATCTCCAACACGGATTCTAGATCTCAGTTAACAGTTTTTCTACTAAAGGCTCCATATATAGAAAATAACATACACTTTATTTCACTAACGTTTTTATTTCTAATTAGTTAAAAGATTTCATTTCAAGTAATAAAATGTAATTATTAAACCATTTCATACCTCTTAAAAACTCCGGAAATAAAATTTTAGAAATGACTTAATACCATTGGCAATAAAAATGTAAAATTACAAGTGACATAATAATTACTTTCAAGGAGCTTGATAATTATTTAAATGTCAACAAGATGCAAGGGAAATAAACTGTTTTTATCTAATAAAAGGAACGGCAAATAAGGAAGAATAAGATAAATTATGAAAGAAAACAAATAAGATCAGGAACCAAATTCTTCTTTCTGCCTAAAAGGACCACTTATACTTGAATTTCAAAAGGTCCATTTTCTTGAATATGATACTTCAGCGTTTATAGAATTAGGCTACAGGTGAACCAGCAAGAAATTTAATGCCAGTGTAAGTTATCAGGCAGGAGATTTAAGCATTTAAATAATCAACAAATATAATAACATGGAGGTAAAACTTTAGGCAATTTCCTCAGAGATATTGAAAAAAAGAAATAATCTTCCTCCCCGTTACAATTGATAAACTCTTCCTGTTAACCTTCTAATAGTTCTTAGTAACTGTAATTAAAAAAAGAAATAAATAAAATTAGCTCACTCCTCAATTTATTATTTATTTTTCTCTCTGGGAAACAAGGTTTTATGTTTCAACTCGACACATTTCATTCATTACTTAAGCATTTTTTCTTTACTGGTGTGGTCTTGTCGTTTCCTGTGAAAGAAAACTATTATGCAGGCTTTTTCTTGTCGTCCACACTTTATTCTGTCCGCAATTTTTTCTGTCCGCACTTTTTCTGTCCGCCCTCAGATCTTAAAAACTACTGTGGCTAGAGGGCTGCAAATTGGCCTCCATTCATCAAACATACCAAATTGCAGCCCGCTAGGTTCAGCAGTTTTTATTTTATTTAAGGTTAAAGTTAGCTATAATCGTGCTTCTGGCAACATATAGAATTCCACCACCGGGCCGTGGTAAAAATTTCATGGGCCGCGGTTCATAACCCTTATAGAGACCACCGAAAGATAATCTATTTTCGGTGGCCTTGATTATACGCTGTAGCGGCTGTACAGAAAACTCGATTGCGCCAAAGATACTTCGGCGCATTTTTTACTTGTTTCTTTATGATAACAATTTCAGGGCTGATGTCTGAAATTGCTTAAGCTATTCCTTGGCATCATCTATATAAAAATGACTCTCTAGGGATAGAGCGAATAACATCTCATCAGAAAATATCATCGGAAAACGAGGTAGATAGATAGGTAGAAAGATAGATATATAGACAGATCATCAGTTTCGTGAGAAAAGTTATTCAAATGGTCATGCTGTAATTAATAATTCATATAATAAAGCATCGTATCATTTTCACAATAAAACCTCAGAAGAGAAAAAATTAAAGGTTTCAGAGGTAGATGAAAATTTGTGTCTTGCAACTGTTAAAAAGGTTTGATTATCCTAAATTATGTACAATGACTTTGTATAAAGAGTTGAAAAATAATGATATAATTAATTATCTTTCTTATTTATAAGAAAATGATAGGCTAGTGACATTCCAGGGTTATGAAGCATTTGCTACTTAAAACCATACAGTGTTTATTTTACTAGTGAAAATATCTACTGATGACCTTAAAACTTTTTGAAATTAGTAAACCATAACCACGATTAATGTGATATACCCATAGTCTGACACGTTGTTAGCATGCACTCAAAAACCCATAAAAGTGCCATCTTGGTACCTCAAGCAATTATTTATTATTCATTCGCATTAATCTCCAAATGTATATAGTTAATCTATGTATGTTAATTATTCATTTCCCTTCCCACTAATGGGTAGTCTTATCCATCAAGCCCAACATACTCTATCATTCAAAAGAACAGAGGCTGATTAAAATGGCTGAGTAATTCTTCATCATGATAAATTAAGGCCTGAGGAGACCATCGTAAATTTTATAAATTTTCTCACCCTTCGCATCCTTCTCCTACTAATGGTACTCTAAGGATGCAACGTGCTTCCAAGAACTAAACTTATTTTATTTTTCTGAGTGCTTCATCTATCGCCGGATGATAGCGCAGGGAAGGTAATGTCCGTTCAGGATTTTCTTATTCAGTTATCTCTGAATATTACTAAAGATGGATTCATTGCATTGTGGATTAAGAAAAAATGTTTGCTCTCTCTCTCTCTCTCTCTCTCTCTCTCTCTCTCTCTCTCTCTCTCTCTCTCTTTTGCAATTCATAAAAAAGGGTCATTTGTGAGAACATTCCTAATTAATGAAATGAAAGTAAACGAGCCTAATCAAATCTCATAGTACGTGAACTGTATTAGGTAACGAAGAGAAATGTTGGAAATTGCCCAGTGAGTTATCTCTTGCCTGTACAGTTTCAAATATGCCAGAGATGGGAAACTTCCCTTTGCCACCCGAAGATTAGTTGGACGCTTTTAACTAATACATTATCATGGCTGAGCAAACCAGGCTAGTCTTAGTTTTCTCCCAGTGACAATGTTTACATTCTTCCTATAATCCCATAAGTTTTATGCATTTCTTTTTATTAAGGATTTGGGAGTATGTTTATAAAATTCCAAACTGATGTTTATTCAGATTTCCATGTGAAAAAGACTTCCAAATAAAAGAAACCTGTCTTGATAACTTAACTATTACTAATCTTTCTTATTCAGTATTTAATGATCTTATTGCTATCTTTATGCAACTGTTCACAATTTCCTTCCAATATTGGCTAAGGTAGTTTTGAGCTCTAAGTCACATAGGAATGAAGGGTAATCATAGTAATTTTTCTGTTTTAAGCTTTCATCCTTCACATGGACATTGCGAAGCCCTAATTTCTATAATCCTTTAACGTTTATGAAAGAAAGATAAAGCATGGTATTTCTACGTTTAAAAACAAACTAAACTTCAGGGATACTTCCATTTCATTGTTTTTATAATTTTTATTAAAATTATGAATATACTAAGACATTTGCATGAAACCCATATTAAAGAAAAATAAGAGGACAATTGGTTTAAATGAGCGAAACCGATGAACTTTTTAATTTCACCCGTTCATCATCTTTGATGTAAATCGAAGAAATATACGAAATTACTTGTATACTGGGATCGTTCAATTTGACCAAAATTTTAAACAGACTTTAATTATAACATCTAACTTATTTTCTTAATCTAGTACACGGATATCCAGATTTAATATTAATATAAAATAAAAAAAAATGAGAAATTTAAGAAATATAATGATTCATTGTCATTTTTTTTAGTGAGATTTTGACCACCATCAACTTTATTGGACGTGATTCCCCATGAAAAGACATTATCCCAGAATGATCCATACGCCACCAAAATCTATATTTCAGTTCACTGATAAAATTTCTAACTCTCTTGAGATGGAAGGGAAATAACGTTTTTTATCTGAAAAGGGAGAACTGGAGTTTCTTTTAATGAATTCAGCAAACCCCCTTCTTTCTCTTCTCTTGGCTAAAACTTACTCCTTTATTATTGATTTTCTTTTTTTTATTTTCGTCTTATGTTTTGACGCGACAGAACAGCCGCCATAGGGAAGGAATTTATAAAAGTGGAGGTCATTTGATTTACTTTCTCCCAAAATTCTAAATACACCAGGCAATATTTATTAACATTAAATTCTAAAATAGTTACAGTATACCGATACAATTGATAAAGTCTCATTTTAAAGAAATTTTCATAATGGTATGACAAGACATATATGGAATTAGCAGTTAATAAACATGTTCAACTTCTTAAGAAACAACTGGATTGTGTTGAAAAGAAGCATATTCACACCAAAGCATGGTCTCGTTGTATTCCACTGTATCCAAAATTCAGTGTCACTGCTGAGATCAGAGAGAGAGATGAGAGAGAGAGAGAGAGAGAAGAGAGAGAGAAAAAAATAACGCTCAGCTATGCCTGCGTAATCGAAGCCTCGCAGATCCTTCTGTGTATATAAATGGATTTGGGTTCAGATTTTACAGGCCACAGTTTTCCAAAGCCTCCTACGGTAAAAGGCTGAAATCCCGTGATAGATCCACCTAGCAATCCACCCTTCGGCCATTCACATGCAACAGCAGCGGCGTTCACCGTCCCAGTAAGAGATCAATTTTCGTTTAGTGCCATTAACTGGGATTATCGGAATGAGGGCCGGAATCAGGAATGGCATCCGTCCTGTGAGATTTACTCTTTAGGATGAAACAAGATTTATGCTGAACTCGTTGGGGAAGAAAGCTTGAATGATTGAGAAAGTAATAAAAGTTATCAGCGTGGATGAGCGAATGAGGAAGTCCCTTGAATGGAACGGTATGTGAAGAACCCCGGTGAGACCGGATTCTGGAAGATGGCTTTTCACTGAAAGAGACACTTAGAAACAATGATACCAAGTATACTGTCAAGTGAAAGACTTGAAAGAGAGAAAAAAGGAGGACTCAAACCCTTCTATTATCCTAAATTTAGGGTGACGGAAAGAGAGTTCAAAATAAATAGAAATTGGGGTTAAGGTGATAAGAAAGGCAATAAAGAAAAAATATGAAGCATTTGCTATTAAAGATCATCTCTTTTCTTTCGGAATGCATTGTATATGGTTCTGAACGGCTTCTCTAGAAATTTTTTAGAAGGCATCTATTATTTTAGAATATTTTCAAACAGTAATCCTTTGCTCTTGGCAACCATGTGCAACATCACTCTCCCCATGACTCAAATGGCTTTCCAATGACCTTCCCTACCTGCCTCAAATCACAGCAACAGTTTACAGAAGCTCCTAGCCCATGTGGCCTTGAATGACAAGGGCTACCAATAACTCTGTTCTTTCTTGTATTGTTATTGCTTTTAAAAAAAGTTAAAACTGCAATAATTTTATAAATTTTTCTTATTTAATAATCTAATATATCAAGATTACAGTGTCAAGGCAAGAATGCTGATCTTATTTTTTTGTTTATTCTTCACGATGAAGAATCAGAAGCGAACTACTCCCCTAAACAACTCCACTTCATACATTCTTGAACCATGTGACAGCACGCATCATCTCTCTCTTCTCTCTCTCTCTATTTTCTTTCCAAAGACTATTTTCATTATTGTTCTTAAGGCTTTCATAGACCCATTTCACACCCACCAGCTTGCAAATGAGATGCACTTCATACTTTCGATATTTTTATTCTATCACAAACATACAGGAAGAGCTACAATGCACAAGAACATTTGCACTCTATCTTCCAGATATTAATAGATAACTCTATAGAAAAATTCATGTACAAGAATAAGAAAAATTATTACACACAACAATGGTGATATATTATTGTTATATATATATATTATTATATATATATATATATTGGTATATATATATATATATATATATATATGTATGTATAAAGTTTGTCTGTAAAAATAAGTATTTGTAGGAAGAAAACATATACACAGATTTCATCTTATGGGTCTTTTCTCTTTACAACTACTACTACTACTACTACTACTATACTACTACTACTACTACTACTATATGAACTTATTCTCTTAATGCAGATTTTGCTAATTGTGTTCTCCAATAAACTTTCTGGGGAAAACACCGACACCTTCACTCCATAAAAAAGGAAAAGTCAGCTACCTTCATTGTTTTTATATTTGTAATCAAATTTATCATCAAACTAAGACATTTGTTGAAAACCATTTTTGAAGAAAATATTATATTTGGTTCGCATGAGCAAAAGATGGCTTAATTTAACCTGTAAATCATTTTGGACGCTTTTATCGGCACATAAGGATTTAAATGACTCATAAAGATTTGTTTTACAGATTTTGTATTTAATTGACACGATCCCAATAAGTTTCTAGTTAGTACTTTCAATGGATGATTTAATATTTAGCTTATTTCAAAAATGTAAATTTAACGATATTGTCATTTCTTTTTTTATATAAGATTTTGCATATCACTTTATTCTAATTATTTTGAACAGCATTATCATTAATAATTATTTTCCCAGCATCTCAGTTCAAATAAAATTTCAACTTCTTGTGTATAGAATTACTACACCGTAAACCCGTAATCTTTAGTTTCTTTGAATGAATCAGCAGACCAGAGACTCCTAGCCACTTGCTAGAATCCTTCCTCCTTTTCTTAATACCAATTTTTTTTTTTCTGAACAGAGTTAATAGTTGATTTTATAAAATGGATGCAAACTGTACTGTTTCTAACAGAATCTAAACACCATCATCATTTGATACTTCCATATTCTAATTGAGTCGAGTGTGATACTGAAACGTTTGGCTTTTAAAGAAAATCTTCATAGTATGTATTATGTTTAAAAATTTTTCCGGCACATGTTCAGTCTTATGTAAATTATCCCCTATAAAATGTAAGGCAAAAACATGGTTCGTTGTTCTCGAATGGCGTCGTCCGTCTGTGTATCTGCTGTGATCAGATTCAAGATGAGAGTTCGTTATAATGAAAACTCTTTGAGGCCGCCACTAACGCTCAGCTATACCTGCGCAGTTATGCCTGCATTCGGCTTTTTGCAAGCAAAACTAAACCCACTAACGTTCAGTTATACCTGCGCAGTTATGCACTCTGCAGGCAAAATTTAAACGTTAGTGGTTTAGCCTTAATTGCCCTTGCTGACCAACTGGGCAGGCATAAAGGCGGATAGCTTACCGGTCCCAAACCCGGATTATCAGATACTTGGAATCAGGAAGGGCATCCGTCCGTAAATTCCTGCCTAAACCAATTACACAATGAACCATTCACGATATAAACAGCTTGAGGATGTTTATTGAAAAAACAGCGACTCTGACTGTGATGACGCTGAGGAAATCTGAATTACCCGGATATGTGAAGAAGTGCCGGTAGTTACAAAATTATGTGAAAGATTCCTGTTTGCGATTTAGAAATGGATGAATTGTTCATGTGTCACGAGACTAAATCTTACGTCAAACCTTATTATTGTAATTAAGGGTATGAACTAGAGCAGTAATATCCGCAGGGAATTAGAAAAAGATGGGTTTCCGTAAAGAGAAAATATCACAGATGTTACCAAAACTCTCCTCCGGTTCTCATGAACTATTACTATCACGAGCAATGCTTGTGACATACATAGATTTAGCAACTAGTTGCATTTTAGAAATTTCAGGCCCTAATTTTGTGGTGACATTGCCATATAATGGCTTTACGAAATTTATACATACTGGGTATTTAATTCTGGTGTTTAATGCAGTTAGCTCCAGTGGAACGGAAAAACGACTGGGACCTACTTTCCCAACTGCATTTTAAAGCTTTTTAAAGACCCATGCGTTAAATATTTATATTTTCCCGTTGCCATAGGTAAAACTGAAAGGGATTTAAGATAAACGTGAAGGCAGACAATAAATAGGAATGTATTTGACATTATTTCAATTTTCTTCGCCCTGAACTAAGAAGTTATAAATATTAATACCAGTTCTCGTTGCTGCTTTAAAGCTTTTATATTGCTCGGGATGATGCCTTTATTGTTCCTTACTCTGTCTTCGAAGGTTTGTAAAATCGTTAAAAAAAGAATTCCTTTCTGTTGAAGCTTATGTCAAAATTAAATAATTGCGTTTTTAGTATATTGAGTTTCCACTTACATTCTAGAAAGAATAATAAAGATTATACAGCAAAAATGGTGATTTTATTGTTATTTTATATATTATTAGTTTCTTCATATTTGGCGTATGTTAATTTATATATGTTTGATCAGTCCACCATAAAAAAAGTTTTGTAATGCTGCTATATAACAACCAAATAACCGGTAATCCTGTCCTCTTTATATATATATATATATATATATATATATATATATATATATATATATATATATATATATATATATATATATATATATATATATATATATATATATATATATATATATATATATATATATATATATATATATATATAGTAGGTTTTAGCTGTTTATGAGTTTATGAAAACTTCAACGAATATCCAAAACGGGGGAGGAGAAGACATATCCCAGAAGTCTAAGAGTCTCATCAAAACATATGGCGCGACGTTTCAAGACTAGTTTCTCATTCTCAAGCTAAAATGGAACCAACATAGAATTAATGCTAGTGATAACTGATTAAAAAATAAAATAAAATTTACAAAAACATACATCAGGCTGAAAGAAAGGAAACAGACCCTCAGAAAGGGAGAAGGGAACTGAATGGCTATACGGGAGTACAACCAGACCAGCAGAACTCACTCGAGTTACAAAGGTGCCGAAGAAGCCTGGGCGTTGTAGTAACGAACTGCCCGTTTTGTAAACAATGAATCTAACATTTCCAACATATGGTGTTTGGTGCCCTGCCAAGAATTTTAAAATTTTTGTACTGGATATTATGTTTGCACTTTTTGCATGGTCTCGGATATTAGAGAACGCAGGATTATTTAACTTGACACCAGTTCGATAACTGACGCCCCTGTGACAATCCATTTCTCACCTTTAATAACCCCAGTGTCGATCCTACGGAAGTCCCTAGACTAGATCTAGGGCAATCGATTTTATATACGACACCTGGGGTCATCAAAGGTCTTAGGTTGTCTTTGACTTTGAAAAGCTTCTGATTGTAACTGGATTAGTGGGAATGATATTCAGTTTAATGGCTGGAGCATAATTAAAAATAAGACCTCGTAATTTTTTGTAAAAGTACTCATTGTAATTCAAAGGAGGGCTAGATAGAAGGGCAATTTGGGTACTGAAGGTATACTTATCTTAGGAATTAAAACTTTATTAAGAAACTTAAAAACATGCCTGTGAAGCAAAGAGACGGGAAAGCAATTATCACCTCAAAATAGAATTATAAAAATTCTATTTTGAGGTGAAACTAGTCCCAACAGGACGTTTTAAAAATGCTCGATGCAGAAAAGTAGAAATTGAATTTAATTTAAAGTAAAAAAAAAAACGACTATAAAAATTACTACAAGACCTGTAAAGGTCTTTTTTCCATAGTGAATTTAATATATGGGTGAGCCTGATTAAGAAAGTCCAAAAACCTTTCAGGGTCAAATTTTGTTTTAAAAAGGACGAAGATATCATCAACGTACCTTCTGTAAAATAAAGGACGGTAACTTGAGAGGGCAGGTCTCCAACAAGCGCTCCTCCAGGGAGCTCATGGAAATTTCCGCGAATATGGGTCCTAATGGAGACTCGTCCTCTAAGTTCCCGTCCTTTTGTTTTGTTACAGAATGTACGTTGATGATACCTTCTCCCTTTTTGAAGATTCTGAATATGATTTGATTTAATGATGAGTAGATTGAATATAGAATTTAGGCCAAAGGCCAAGCACTGGGACCTATGAGGTCATTCAGCGCTGAAACGGGAATTGGCAGTAAAAGGTTTGAAAGGTGTAGGAGTAAAACTTCGCAGTTGCACTATGACTCAATTATTAGGAGAAGTTGGAAAGTAAGATGGAAGAAAGAGAATATGAAAGGAGGTACAGTAAAAGAAACGAAAGGGGTTGCAACTAGGGGCCGATGGCACGCTGCAAAGAACCTTAAGTGATGCACTGGCGGCACTAACCCTCTACGGAGTGGAGAACACAGACTTGTCTAGATGATATAAGTAAATCAAAAAACCTCACTGAATTTTGTTCAGTAAAGAAAACAGAAGGTAGTGATGGGACACTTTCTGTGTTCCCTAAACTCCCGATTTCTGTTGGAATTGTTAGTCCTCCCTCTTGCACTCCTCTCTCTCTCTCTCTCTCTTCTGCGGTGGAGAGAATTTTCTCCTATATCAAATTAAACTAGATTGATATTAGGAACAAGCTACTAGCTAGTGACTCTACAGTATGATTCACTGGGTTCAAGCTGTATTCTTTCAGGTAGATTAATATTTCAGCGTCAACATTTTTTTTTTTTCACTGTTTTTCGTTATTATCGTATCCACTGAAACTTTGGAAATCTGGTAACGATTTAAATTACTGTGAAATGTAAATGTCTTTTTATTTTCTTATTATAGGTTACATTTTTTATTACGTCAATTCCATTTATGAATCACAGACAAAAACAGTGATAAAATCACAAAAGGAGTAGTAAAGACCACCCACAAGAGACAGGTATAGAAGTCAGGGTATAAAGGAAGGGGTAGGGCATAGGGCTTTACTCCGCAACCTGATAAATTACGATGAAAGCGAAAAGTTTAAATAGGAGTCTTTTCTCAATCAGTATACTTTTCGCTTTCATCATAATTTATCAAGTTGCAGAGTAAAGCCCTACGCCCTACCCCTTCCTCTACATACCCTGACCTCTATAACTGTCTCTTGTGGCAGGTCTTTACTACCCCTTTTGTGATTTCATCGCTTTTTTGCCTGTGACTTCACTCCTTTTTTTGCAATGGCAACGCCCTAGATCGAGAAAAATGTGATGACAAAGGAATGGGGTTATTTAGGTTTTAGATATAGTTTTCTTAGACCTATGTGGCTTCTCCATGATAGTGCTCAGCTCAGCTGGTTTGCTGTATAATTATACAATATATATATATATATATATGTATATATGTATATATATATATATATATATATATATATATATATATATATATATATATATATATATATACACATTTATCACTATATATAGATACTCTTCGAGGTAGCGTGAATTTGATATATATATATATATATAAAAATATATATATATATATATATATATATATATATATATATATATATATATATATACATATATATATATATATGTGTGTGTGTGTGTGTGTGAAAACATTCTAACTATTGAGGCCCTTTTGTTTAGGTAGGGTCAACGATCGCAAAAGCCAAAACCGCGTAGGTGACTTCAACGTGTGTGATGATTTTGAATTAAGATTAGACCCGTTGGGTCACTTTTTTATTTACTACATTTTTAACGAAAGGTTCATACCCATACCTATATCCGCACCATACCCATACCTATATCTTACCATACCCATACCAATATCTCTACCATACCTATACCCACATCTATACCATACCCATACCTATAACAATACCCATACCAATATCCGTACCATACCCATCCCATACCATACCCATACCCTACCCATAACTGTACCATACCCATACCCACAGCTAAATTAACCCTACTAATAATATTCAACGAAAGTCTATGGGCAGCACCAGCCCCTTTCACCTTCTGGCGTGCAAACAAATTAACAAACAAACTTTTCAGAGTTTTAGTATTATATGTACTAGACCCATTGGGTTGCTTTTTTATTTACTACATTTATAACAAAAGGTACATACCCATATCCATACCCATATCTGTGTCTTACCCATATCCATACCATACCCATATTCATAACATACCCATGCCTGTATCATACCCATATCCATACCATACCCGTATCCATAATATCCCATGTCTGTACTGTATCCATACTCATAACCATACTATATCTGTACCATACTCATACCTATACCATACCCAGGCCTATACCTATTCTATACCAATACCCATATCTGCACCATACCCAAATCTGTTTCATATCCATACCCATATCTGTACCATACCTATACCCATACCAATGACCATACACATACCATACCTATATCCGTATCATATCCATATCTGTACTGTACCATACCCACAGCTAAATTAACCCTACTAATAATAGTCAGCAAAAGTCTACGGCAGCACCAGCGCCGTTTACGGGGAGGGGGAGGGCAGGGGATGTGGAAAGGGGAGTCGGGAGGAGGGAAGGGGGAGGGGAAGGAAGAGCGAAGTCGAGGGAAAGGTAAGGGGGAAGAGAAGGAGAAGGGGAGGGGGCAGGGAAGAGGGAAGGAGAGTCAGCCAGCTTCTCCTAACACCACCCGCTATTCACACACACATTAAGAATACAGCGTCTCTTCTAATGTCGCGAGGAGTCCGTACCTGAGCATCAGGAAATTTGAATTTTGTTGCCTAATTCGAATGGGCCATTGTAACTTTAAAATTTCATAATTTCAAAAATCAAACCCTGAGAGGCACCTCTCCAGAATGCGAGCTTTCAGAAAAACTAAGTTTCACAGCTGTATCTTTTACAGTTATTGCTCCACAGGTATGATAGGACCCTCACCCGCCCACCACCTACCAAATTCCCCGAATGCCAAAATTCGATGTCTGGATCTTAGGAACGGCTGAACGGATTTCGACGAAACTTGGCACAATTAGAGATCTTAGTAGGACACCTCTAAAGAACCAGCTTCATCCCGGTCAGTTGAATATTTCCAGAATTATAGAGGGCCAAAGTTGGGTTTTTTTGTGTAATACAGGAGCCGGGCTTTACTAATCGCTAACTACCGCGGCGGTTGTTATGTATTCGAAATGTTTAAACATGTTCGTTTAAATTTACAGGTTGTTGTTAATGATTATAATCGGATATATACATTTTACTTCATCCACAGGTAACACTGGGATAACCAGCCGAGGTACTTAAAAACGGAAATGTAAATTTAAATTTGATATAATTAATTTCAATGAGTAATGACCAAAAATTGAAAAGAAACGGCCTGGCACAGCTAAGGATAACGAGTCGGGGTGCAATGCGAATACTCATATCTTTTTATCTTTTACATGAAAAGTTAAAATGTTCTATGTAATAAATTGAATTTGTATCCAGAATTTTATGCATTTTTTAGCAAAAATTGTCTATAAAATCAATATATTACAAAATAATGTAGGAAATGATAAGGCAAGTTTGTTATATCAGATATATATCATAAATGTCCAGTTCTTCCTTTTGAGGCTTTTTCTTCCATCCGAGTGATTCATTGGACAAATAAGAATATTCCAATGATGTCTTTAAGACATTCCTAACTGAGCTCGTGACTAAATTTTTTTTTTTTTTATCTTGGTTTCAAAATAACGTCGTCGTTCCCTTATTAATGTGTACGAGTGAAAGTAGGCCTCAGGTCTGATTGACAAACTCATTCCCAAGCAAAGATGAATTTTATCCGGAAACTGAGGAGGAGCAGTAGAAGAAGAAGAAGGACCATGAATCATAGACGGAGCAGAGAAAAAGGTCTTTGGTGTTCACAGACCTTAATAAAGGTGCCAAAGGCTGTATGTACAGTACAACACAAGTGTGGCTCTCTATTAAGAAGAGAAATAAGATACATATCAACCTAACAAGTATTTCCCAATAGACCTATTCTTATTGTATTCATATTATAGTCTATGTACTGTACTGCAATTTTCATCAACTGCAAACATTAAGCAGATTATATATTTTGGAAAGTGTAGATAATTGCATTTTTCTTCCCATACTGGGGTCAATTTGTTCCAGTTCGCCCTCAAACCTTGGAAATTGCATAAACATTTCTACATGCAATGAATAACCTGGACGTTGACTTCTGCCGATGTGCTTTATTCTTCAACACAAGATGGTTGTCAGTGTCTGGAATTGCTAGCGTTGTTAACACAGGATAAATAGTGTCTGAAGGTGTTAATATCTGTATACTAGTACTACGTGATGTGATTTTTTTACTATGCTGATCTCATCTCAATAATGGTACAATGCCTGGCTTTCAATGGAATTTATTTATAGTAGATCCGCTGTCTCTATTTAACACTTCTCATATATTCAGTTTAGTATCGTGGCACATAAATATAGAAGCAAATTAATTTTTATATCAGAATATCCAGGGTCGGTTTTAAGCCTATTTCACCAATTTGATCAAATTTGGCCTCTCGCCAGTGTTACCGTTTCAAGCCTCTTCTGCATTCTAAGAACGATAACGTGAAATGAAGAATGAGGAAGTGTTATTCCTTACATCATTATGCATACTATATTAACAAATTTTCCAGTGGAAAAATATTTTTATGTTAGACATAAAAAAGTAGTCTTAATTTCTATAATTTTATCATTGGGCCCCACAGTTCCTAGCACCGGCCCTGATAACATCAGTAATATTTTTCATGCCACACGATAAAAGTAGGAACGATCTTGATCGTTATTAAAAAGATTAGTGGTAAGTAGGCCTAAAGAAATACACTTGATTGCGTCACCCAGTCTCGTCTTTTAAGCATGTTACTGTGATGCATAAGGACACCTGCTGTATTTTGTCAGTCATTAAAAACTATCTGTAATGTGTATGTTTGTAGGGCACTGCCTATGCCATCATTTTTTTTTTTTTTTTAGTTTTAGATATCAATGGCAGAGTTTGAGCTGTAGAACAAAATGCATATCTATTACCATACTTGGTTTCTTAACGAAATTCCGAAACGTCAAACTTGGGGAGAAAGTTTCAGGATGTCGTAAACAAAACGTAGAAAACAACTCCTATTTTCCGATCCTAAGTAAAAATAGCTTTGTTTTTTTTTTTTATTTGTAGCAAATCCTTTCTAAACATTTTAAACTTCTGGTATATTATTGTGGCACACAAGTGCAATGGGGACTTCAGCTGAGAAGTCATAATATCATTCATCTTATATGTGCTACATCATACAAAGTAGAAACAAACTTGTCCTTTACTGAAAAAGCTTAGTAGCAAGTAGGTGTGGAGGTTATTGGTTGTGTCAACAAGCCTCGTCTTTTGAAGATAATGCTCTAAAAGTATGATAGGACGACTTAACCAAACCGTAGAAAACATCTGTTACTCTAATCGAAGGGAATATATTTTTGTATTTTCTGATCGTATCCTTGAAATCAGTGCCTCTTTGTATGATGGAAGATTCCCATGGTTGAGCTATGAAACATTTTAGGCCTATTAAAATCGGTTTTGTAAAGTACATGCGTGTGTTTGTACGAATGGGAGGGGCGAGTGAGTCAAAGATGGTGAAATTTTTGAAAATGTATTTACATTGAGGCACCTGTTATCCAGTGTGATACACTGTTCTCGTGGGCGTTTTGGTTATCGCTGAAGAGGTAAGCGACATTACACTCCCTAAAATATTTTATATTTCTATTTGTACTTTTGAATATTTTCTACTAGTCCCATTTTCTTTGCTGAATGACTTTCGTTCCAGTGTTAGGGACGGCCCCATATTTTTCTATAAGATTTTTACAAAGTATTTTTTTTTTTTTTTTTTTTGGTACTACAGGTGGATCGTGGTTGAGAAGCCACAATCATGGGAAACTGAATAAAGACTGTGTGACATCTGTCGTAACTGACTGTTAACGTGTTGGGTTTGGGATGATGTAATTAGTAAAGGTAATGGGGAACGTAGTTTTGAGTTTTCATCTTCATTTTTTTTCTTTATTCTGTTTGGAATTGGAGTTAGATGACCCGTTTCTTGCTTACCTTATTTAATCAAATATCATGTTAGACTTGACAAATACATTAAATTTTTGTAAGACGGGGATTTGATTTAAATTTCCTAGATAAAATGAGGATACGAGAGAGAAAGAGAGAGAGTGATGGATGGAAAGATTTTCCCAGCTGAACTCTGAGGTGCCGATTGCAGTTTTCTGATTGGTAATGTTCCTGTCAGGAAGAGTAAAACAGAAGAGTAACACACACACACATATATATGTGTGTATATATATATATATATATATATATATATATATATATATATATATATATATATATATATATACATATATATAAATGTGTGTATCCTTATAATTTTCTTGTAAACTTGTTTTCTTATTGGAAGAAAAAAAAATTTTCTCCCTGAGTTCACGTGTTGTTAAAATAAAGCAAGAGATCTTGCAGGAACTTCTTGGGAATAAAATAGATACTTCCAAATCCAACTGAATTCCCTTAACGAACCTGACGAGTCGAATGAAACTTGGAAGTTTTCGCCAAACTTGAATCGAAAATCTCGCATTTTGATACTTCTTTATTTCTTTTAAATAACTTTGTAAAAAAAAAAACGTTTTCTAGCCTGTCCAAAAGTTTTCTTATAATATAAAAAAAATTACCATTATTAATACAGCCTACAATTGGATTTGGCGTGACAGAATCTTAGTATTTAGAAACAGTTCTAATAACAGTTCGAAATCAGCTGGACTAAAGTGAAGCGTTGAAAAATAATGACTTTTCTTGTTTCACATATTTTTTTTCACCACTGGAAAATAACGAAACTCTTTAAATCTCTATATCCTATTGCATTTGAACAGCAAATGTATAATATTTCATATACAACCATGAAAAAGGAGGACAATCGATTTTTATGAGGAAAGGGAAGTAGTTATTGAAATACTGGATTTTTACATGGATCCAAAATTATTCATTGAAATGAAAAGTTTCAAAAGAGAAAGCAGTATCTCAGAGTGGGTGAATGTTTTATGGTTTTATTTTTTCATTTTCATTTTTTTAGGCTAGATTCTGGTAGAGATTTTCTTTGATGTGCTGAAAATACCTGTGATAGCAGACACGTGAAGCTAATTGTTTGGGTTTACTTTCTGTATCTTTACTAGTAAGAACATGAAAATAAAAGGAACACGGCATTATCAGTACTAATACTAGAATAGCAGTAGGTCTAGACAAGGAAACAGTGACGTCATTTATGGTACTGACATGAAGGACGTAGAAATATTATAGATCAGTTTTCCTTCTTTACTTTCAGGATACAAATATCGTGAGGCACTTGGAATTGCATGCTTTCCGGTAATCGGTGTTTTGCATTGTAGTGTTATCAAGCGTATTGCTCCGGGCAGGTTA